>NW_018404097.1:1722205-1821464 GCF_002113885.1 Mizuhopecten yessoensis
TGTATGCTTGATATTGAATAAGGTGGTTTTATTGTTTTTTGTCACTTTGAATAATATTTCTGTTCATGTTAAAAACGAAATCAACTCTCTGTATAAATATATCAGGTGACCGTTAAGGCCCATGGGCCTCTTGTTTTAAATCTGTCTACAGACTAGTACTACAGTAGTATGTGTCCTATTAATCAACAGAGATATGCATACTAGTATGTGTCCTATTAATAAACAGAGATATGCATACTAGTATGTGTCCTATTAATAAACAGAGATATGCATACTAGTATGTGTCCTATTAATAAACAGAGATATGCATACTAGTATGTGTCCTATTAATAAACAGAGATATGCATACTAGTATGTGTCCTATTAATAAACAGAGATATGCATACTAGTATGTGTCCTATTAATAAACAGAGATATGCATACTAGTATGTGTCCTATTAATAAACAGAGATATGCATACTAGTATGTGTCCTATTAATAAACAGAGATATGCATACTAGTATGTGTCCTATTAATAAACAGAGATATGCATACTAGTATGTGTCCTATTAATAAACAGAGATATGCATACTAGTATGTGTCCTATTAATAAACAGAGATATGCATACTAGTATGTGTCCTATTAATAAACAGAGATATGCATACTAGTATGTGTCCTATTAATAAACAGAGATATGCATACTAGTATGTGTCCTATTAATAAACAGAGATATGCATACTAGTATGTGTCCTATTAATAAACAGAGATATGCATACTAGTATGTGTCCTATTAATAAACAGAGATATGCATACTAGTATGTGTCCTATTAATAAACAGAGATATGCATACTAGTATGTGTCCTATTAATAAACAGAGATATGCATACTAGTATGTGTCCTATTAATAAACAGAGATATGCATACTAGTATGTGTCCTATTAATAAACAGAGATATGCATACTAGTATGTGTCCTATTAATAAACAGAGATATGCATACTAGTATGTGTCCTATTAATAAACAGAGATATGCATACTAGTATGTGTCCTATTAATAAACAGAGATATGCATACTAGTATGTGTCCTATTAATAAACAGAGATATGCATACTAGTATGTGTCCTATTAATAAACAGAGATATGCATACTAGTATGTGTCCTATTAATAAACAGAGATATGCATACTAGTATGTGTCCTATTAATAAACAGAGATATGCATACTAGTATGTGTCCTATTAATAAACAGAGATATGCATACTAGTATGTGTCCTATTAATAAACAGAGATATGCATACTAGTATGTGTCCTATTAATAAACAGAGATATGCATACTAGTATGTGTCCTATTAATAAACAGAGATATGCATACTAGTATGTGTCCTATTAATAAACAGAGATATGCATACTAGTATGTGTCCTATTAATAAACAGAGATATGCATACTAGTATGTGTCCTATTAATAAACAGAGATATGCATACTAGTATGTGTCCTATTAATAAACAGAGATATGCATACTAGTATGTGTCCTATTAATAAACAGAGATATGCATACTAGTATGTGTCCTATTAATAAACAGAGATATGCATACTAGTATGTGTCCTATTAATAAACAGAGATATGCATACTAGTATGTGTCCTATTAATAAACAGAGATATGCATACTAGTATGTGTCCTATTAATAAACAGAGATATGCATACTAGTATGTGTCCTATTAATAAACAGAGATATGCATACTAGTATGTGTCCTATTAATAAACAGAGATATGCATACTAGTATGTGTCCTATTAATAAACAGAGATATGCATACTAGTATGTGTCCTATTAATAAACAGAGATATACAGACTAGTATGTGTCCTATTAATAAACAGAGATATACAGACTAGTATGTGTCCTATTAATAAACATAGATATGCATTATTTTTTTCTGACAAAATTAGGATTTTACTATGTCAGCTGTTAATTGAAATAAAAAGTAATTGAATAAAAACATATTTCATAAGTATATATATATATTTGTACAGGCCTGATGTTATGTGTTTGTATCCCATTGGTCATAACAGCTGGAGTAATTGATGAATGAATTTACACTTGTCAACATGTTATCATGGCTCCACTTCAACCACAAATGTATGATGAGTAGTCATATTCATGTATGTACATTGGAAATAAATATATTGCCATAGGAATAAGTTTTATCTACTGGAGGCTATATATGTGGAATTGACTTTTCAAGTTAGGATTCTTATTGAGTCTATATGTTTATAATTGCTACAGAACTCCAAAATCGTGTAATGATAAATATAATTATGAGAAAATTTACTCCCAAGTTTTATTGGCAGCCATACTCATTAATGACCATTTGTGTTACAGAGCGGTATACGAAGGCGATGAACTGGAGAAGTTTAAAACGAGACTTGATGACCATATCAAGTCACATGACAAGGAGATTGAACGGATGTGTAACTACCATTACCAAGGTTTCATCGACTCCATACGCGAGCTACTCAAAGTCAGCATGGACGCTGCCCAGCTCAAGGTCACTAGCTAAAAGCAGAAACATACATTATTAATCCTGCAATAAGTGGGACAAGGGGTGCGCACATGTATTAAATCTTAAAGTAATGGGGTGGGCCTATTACAGGACAATGAAATAGCATTTATTGGTATTTTTACTGAACTGCAATATGTATGGATGAGCATATTATCAGGCATGGGCCAGATAAAATAAAATACGAAATTAACTCTACAAAATTCTTTCCTGAACCTGTAGACATTTGTATAGTACTGTAAGGGATCATTTGTTTGCTAATTAAAATTTGTCTGTGAAATTATATATAGTATATGTATATATTAAATGATGTCCTACATATTCTATGATTTACATGTATTTATACTATTCCGTCTTTTCGTATTGCAGAGTTATCTGCTCTTGTGAGTAGGTATTGATTGTTACGTCATTAGTTTGTGTGAGAAAATTACGTCAGTTTCTCAAAGATGTATGACGTTACTCTCACAAACATGAGATGTAACGATCAATACCTGCTCACAAGAGCAGATAACTCTGCAATACGAAAAGACGGAATAGTTTGAAAAATAAAAATAAATGGTTAAACTGTGTAAGAAAGATGAAAAAAGCAAAAACATTTATTTATAGAGTTTATTCTATGATGTATATATCATGTACATCCTATACTGTAAACAGTAGTTAATAAAGCTTTTAACCTGTATCCATTTCTTTGACAGGACGAGATTCAGGCGGATAATCAGAGCCTCCAGGAGTCCTGCTCTCCTCTGATGAGTAAGGGTGAACAGCTCATCAAGTGTCGCCGGATACAGCGTAACATAGCCTCGGCTGCTGAGAACCTCAACCTCTGCTTACCCGGTGTGTATCTGTGTAAACTGTGCATGTCATAATTTTCTTTTCTTGTAAGTCGATAGGAGGTTAATTTTATTTGATGTATAGGTGGTGGGGAAGTAATGTTGATTCTACACACCTTGGTTTTTGTAAGATTACTTGCTCAAATATCATTTAATTTGATGAAATTTAGTATGCATCTACAATATACCAAAAAAGAAATTTTGAAGTTCAGTATAATCTGCACATAATAAACTCTATGCTCTGATTGGTCACAGTTTCTGCACAAAACTTCATCAGATATAACCTGATTTTGATGAAATATGGTCAACACTTTAAATATGAAAAGTTTGAATTTGAATGAAATGTGCACGTAATTATCTTATAATTACCTCTGATAGGTTGATGGTTTCTGAAACTTCAATAAAAGGATGTAATCATTATTTTCCTTTGTTTTTCAGTATTAGAAATGTATGGGAAACTACAGGACCAGATGAGGAGTAAACGGTAATTACCAGATGATACAGGAAAACATTTGTTCTCTGTCCATTTGAAATAATTCTCACTGAAAAATCATTTTCCTTCCAAGAGTTTAAACAAATAATCTGATGTTTATATACAAGTTAAATTTATACAAGTTAGATGACATGTACTGTACAATCGTTTTAGCATTGTTGCTGGAAAAATGAAAACTCATTTGTCATAAATCATCTTTCAAATATTAGGTCTCCCTTCCTTTCGCAGTAAGAAGAACAATTTGCATGAGAACATGCAAATTCCATAGTGTAGATTTACGATGTATATGCCTTTACCTATACATGCTTGTTTAATTTTAGAATGATTTTAAAACATGGGCTTTTTATTCCACCTTAGAGTAATTTTGTAAATTATACAGGATGCTATATAAATATTAATTTCCCGGAGTTTGAATTTGAAAAAATATATTTCCCACTTTAATTTGACATGTGTTGGTACAGGTATTACCCCGCTCTAAAGACTTTAGAACAATTAGAACACACATACCTTCCCCGTGTAAATACCCACTGGTTCTCCGAGACCATGAGCGATGCTATTCCAAAGTTGCGTGAACGTATCAAAGAAGCGTCCATGTCTGATCTGAAAGACTTCCTGGAGAACATTCGTAAACACTCGGCTAAGATTGGAGAAGTTGCCATGAAACACGTAAGCACATTGCTTGTAGCTGGTAGATTAACGATGTTGATTTTCTGTTCACTTAAAACCTGTTTAATTCAACATCAATCTGGGGCTAAAATCTGAGTTAATCATATATTTCTGCGGTGTAGTTCCTCTGTCCAAAGACCAAGGGTTGTTAATTTCATGTCAGAGGGGTTAGGGTTGTAAACATTTTCAAAAGAAGCCTGCAGGATAGCACTCTAATATGGTATTGGTTACATTACTGCATATTTGGATATTAAATGGACCTTAATTTAGATACAAAATTCAAACCTGTATTTGGACATTGAATGGGCCCAAAGATGACAGAACAAAACAAAGATGTTTATTTATTCAGGTTATGCTGCATATTGCTTCCATTTGCATGTTACATAGTTTACTTAGATTAACTGTTACCATTAATCGTGGAGGTGTAAGATTGAAGGAAAATTTTCTAGAATTTAACATGTTTTTGTTGTAAACATTGTGTGTGTGTCTAGGCCACTTTCATATAACATTTACTGCTTGACCATGCAAAATTCACTGCCTCATTAAATCAGAATCATTTCACGTTTATAATAATCATATCTGTAACTGGGATGGTGTTTGGTGTAAAGATCATTTTCAAGGTCAGTCATTTAGCACATGTTTTTATGTGATTATCAATGATGCAAAATTTGGAAGGTGAATCTGATAATTAGTGTTTTGGAAAAAAACTGCTTATTGCAAAATCATAGAAAAATATCACCATTTGTTATAAAATACATCAATGAATGAATGAAGTAATTGCTTGATATCGACGAGTGTTATGTTTATAAATTTGAATAATATGACCTAATCAGTTTAATTTCAATCGCTTTATGTCCATATAGGGGTAGATATGTATAGGTGCAGTGTGTGACAGTGTGTACATCTATGCTGTGTACGTTTTGAGGTGTACACTGTAACTTCGTATACTAACTCATCCTGTACTACATGTATTTAACAAGATATACACATCATACCAGAAGGTTATATTGACTACTTCTATATACTACGTACATAAATAACATAATAGGAAATTTCACTCGGTTGTATTTTCGCCCTCGAATACAGAGGGAAAAAAGTAAAGAGAAAAGTATCATATCATATACATTATAATTATTGTATTATAATTAGCTTTACTAGTATAATGCAGGCATGCTAACTGTTTGGGTTTATTTTATTAAAAATACATTAATGATGAATTTGTCAAAGTGGAAACTTACCAATAATTCAAAACTCAAATTATCGACTTAAAATCAATGATGTTAGAGCTGGGTGAACCTCAAAATGCCATGAGCTTATAACGCTCACATGTACAGCCAGCTCACATGTACAGCCAGTGGGAATTATTGCCCTTAACATATGTTTACATATTCATTGTACCTGCATATATATTTACTGCCTAGGGTTGCAATATAAAATTAGAGGATTGTATGTTATGATTATAGTTTCTACGTAATTCATGCTAAAAAAAAAAAGGTAATTTAACACTACTTTGTGTGTATTTTCAAACCGTGTTCATTGTTGAATAAACACCTTTTAAAGTAAACGGAACAGAGTCCCATTTATGAACACGGTCTGTCCGCTGAAGAAATTGAAGCCTCTCAACATACCACCTTGTTTTTGGTACTCGTAGACCTGTTTGATGGTATAGCCATTACAAATGGAATTCCTTGTTTCAATATAACAAACATATTTTTAGCTATAACTACTGGTTAATGAATCTGTGTATTGGTGCAAATTACAGAGGGCGAAAATTAGACCGAGTGAAAAATGTTAGGGTTTACAGTACTAGTATACTTCATGTAACATCATAATACTTTGTACCTTATTTTAATTTGCTTTGCAATAATTCCTGTTTTATAAATCATATCATCGATGTGTAAATGTGTTTCCACGACAACAGGAAAAACAGAACACATTCACAAGAATGGAGGACAACACAATGTTGCGCAGAATCAAGGTCCCGTTTATGTTTTATTTCCCAGGAGCTTGTCAGTTCACAGGGTGCATACCATTATGTGACACCGCCTGTCTGTTAAAGGATTGAAATAGTACACAAGGAACATTGTTCTGTACATATTTTTCAACTGATTGGTCCTGAATTCCCATGGAATACTTGTGTCACATAATGGCAAGCATCCTCTGTCATCATCATGAATGCATTATGGCTGCACATTGCATGCTATTTTTGAAATGCATAGCACTATCTTTCCTACAATTATGTCCTTTGTTTATGTCCTGTCTGTCTGTTTTTCTTCATTTGTATGTGCGATATAATTAACTGTTATCTGGCTTACAGTATTAAGTATGTTATATTTTTTATTACAGTATTTTGATTTCATCTCATTCTGCAGAATTCAGAAAAATAAAATTACTAAGGCATGTCGTTATCAATCACATATGTAAATTGTTTACAAGTCCTGAAAATGTCATGTTCAGTGGTATTAGTTTAAATGCTGATTCCTGAGATTGTGATTCTGAATTGCTGAAAATAAATTACAACAAATACCCACCCCTTTAGAAACATTTACTCAGCTCCCTGCTCAACTCCCCCTGTGTCATTGATAAGCTAAACTGTGTGTTGCCAATATTTAACGTCCAATTCCAGCATTCCTTCAATAATCTGAAGTGTTTGATCGTGTTTGTAAAGAGATACTCTGGAAAAGTCTTACCCCTCCCCCATACTCTGGAAAAGTCCTTGCCCATCCCTCCTTCTCTGGAAAAGTCTTGCCCGATATCCCAACCATTCCCCCGGCCTTTGCACTCTTAACCACCACCATCAGTAGATATACAGACTAGTTTGCTTTACAGTGTAAGACTCTGTGGTATAATATTGTAGGACTTTTTGGTGTAAAATATTTTGTCAAATGGATCTAATGGTACTGACCATGTATTACATTTAGTGCATGGCCGTGCATTTCTGATATGTATTTTCCGATATTGTGTCTTGTTTGTTTAATAAAACAACACCTACTAAACAACTAATTTCATGTTCAGTATTGAATTGTTATAGTTCATTGATTTAAACACTTTTCCATTAAAAACGAAAGCTATGCACTTTTCTAAAATGTACAGAAAACTTTGATACATATGTGCCATACACTGGAATCAAATTAAACATGTTTTAAAATCTAATCACAAAATACATCAGCATGAAGCAAGATATAGATAACTTTGTACAGGTGTTTCTTGTTGAATTGTGCCTGTATCAAAAACTTACCATCAAAATAACATGTATACACTTGTAAAGCAGGGAACATATAGATGGACAAAATATTAAATACATGGTACATTACAATCGGAACAGAGAGGTATAAAAAAGGGTTAGTTCTTCAAAAAGAAGGTAATAAAATATTAACATGTGGTTGAAATTCATTGTATGCAGATGTGTTACCTGTACATTACTGTTGATTTACAGGCTGCGGAACATAACAACATGGACCCATCTATAGTGATCGCGAGTAAAAAAAAGTTGAAGAAGAAGGCCCCTCCCCCTCCCAACCCATTCACAGGGGAGGTGGACTTGGAACCCGAGCCTGTTGCAGAGGACACACCTGAACTTAATGAGGAGGAAATGGGGGTATGTTTTTTGTCACATAGGCATTGTAAGTTAGATGTGTTGTTTGATATTTTATACTGAGATATGTTTGTCTTAGTTCAGTGTTTTGTCTGTTTTTATACGCCCGTCAAATTTGACGGGAGTATGAATTTGCCGAAACAGTGTCCGCTCGATATCTCGAGTAATTATTAACGGATTAACTTCAAACTTCACAACAAGGTTAATTACCATGAAACCTCGGACAAGTTCGATAACCGCCATTATCCGACCGTAATTATTGGAGTTATTCCCCTTGGTTTCATTAATGCGATGCATGCGTTCCATGATGTTGTATTGCACTCATTGATCTACCAGTTATGTTGAATGATTTCTCTTTTAATATCAATTACTCACAAATACTTCATATATTTCAATCATACAAACAACTGCTCATTCAATGTGTGACGGGCGTATTATATACCGCTCGCGGTAACCTTGTTGCAAAAGTGATTGCCCTTTGTTTATTTCAGTATTTGATTTTTGTCTGGCAATCTCCTCCTACAGTTTTCAACGGATCTCTTTGAAACTTGGTATACATTATAATTATCATATTAAGTTATGTCTACCTTTAAAAAATTTTGATTCAACGATTTTTGCAAAAGTTCTTGCCCTTTGTTCATTTCAGTATTTGACTTTTTGTCTGGAGATTTTCTCCTACATTTTTTAACGCATGTCAGCTAACCACTCTCTGAATGATGCAGAATTTATTTCAATGTAAGATTGTATAAAACAATATATGGCATTCGACGGGCGTATATTGTTCAGCCCCACGGTACTCTTTATCTGATATGGCTTACTGTAGCTTTCAGCAATTAATTACCAGAATATTTTAAGTGGACATGCAGACTGACAGACCTATGTGTACTTGTTAACTAAACATTTCTATGACTCCTACTTGTAGTAAGAAGAAACACAGATTTACACTTATGAGTCTTACATTTTCTATTGTGTATCATTATTGTTGATTTTCTTTGACAGGAGTTAAGTGCTCAAGATCTGATAGACTTCTCCCCAGTCTATAGATGTCTACATATATACACTGTGCTGGTAAGCTGTGATTCTATCACTTCTTGTCTCCCCAGACATCATGTATATTGAATCAATTCTAAAAAGTTATGTGGTATCTGGAATTTGAAACTGCATTTAAACAACAAAACTGATCAGAGAACGAGAAATTGGTTCCTTCACAGAAGTATTAAGTTCACATTTATTTACATCTTGACATTTTCCTAAATGCTTTAATTTCCATATTTAGAAAAAAAGATCATGTGTGTGTTGCTCTTCTGTGGCAATGCATTTCATATTTATCAGGAAATAAGCCCATGCCTTGTAATAAGCCCATGCCTGGTAATAAGCCCATGCCTGGTAATAAGCCCACCCATATCTATTGCAGTTCAGTAAAATGTCAATAATAATTATTTCATTGCCCTATAACAAGCCTACCTGTATATTTTGATTAAGAGATTACATGTTACCCCTGGGCTTAATGGAAGATAAACACTCTTAACTATTCATAAAGTTCATATTAGAGAAAAAGTGTGGACATGTGTATAACTATTTCGTATTTGTTAGTTATATTTTTATATAGCCTTTAGAATGTTCACGAACTATGATTACTGTCATCTGTATTCTCATTTGATGTCAATAGCTTAATGGTTAAACCTTTATTCAGGGAGATCGTGAGAAATTTGAGACATACTACAGAAAACAGCGGCGGAAACAAGCGAGGCTGTCACTACAGGCTGCCTCCAACATGGTAATTATAAGTGTATACATATGCAAGTTTCTTAAGCAAGATAATTTAGATTTATAGAAACTTTATATTGAATGGTTGTTGGAGGTTTACCAAATTGAGAAACTATACACACTTCTAATCTAAAATAGAATGTCAGCAAACTCACATTATTGGATATTTGTTTCAAATAATTTGTACATTTTTGTTGTAGCATGAAGCCATCGATCATTACAAGAGATACTTCCATGATATTGTAGGGTAAGTGTGAATTATTCACCATTAAACAACTACATAGATTAATGAAAAAAAATGAAGAAATTAACTCAGTTTGAGGGTCATGTGACATATTTTTAGAATGACTATTCTTTGTACAAAAAAGATTTACATGTGTTTTGATTATACTCAAAAAGTGACAATGATAGAGCTTGAATCAAGTGACATAGTGTAACATTTCAATGTTTCCACAGGTTTTTTGTAGTAGAGGATCACATCTTAAGTACGACCCAAGGCCTGGTCAACCGTGCCTACATGGATGAGTTATGGGAAATGGCTGTGTCCAAACTGGCCGCATCCTTAAGGACGAGTTCTGTAAGTGTTTCTCTGTGACCTAAACGGCCACATCGTTCAGGATAAACTCTGTTATGTAGTGTTTCTTGAGAAATTTTACTGTTTTACAGGAGGCACAGTAGTCTAGTGGTAAGACGCCAGGCTCGTGACCGAAGGGTGGCAAGTTCGAGCCTCGGCACGGCACTGTGTTGTATCTTTGAGCAAGATACTTTACTCTGCTTGTTCCAGTCTACTCAGCTGTAAATGAGTATGTGGTTGGGCAGTGCTAGAATTATAGAATGCTAGCTGTGAGCACCGAAATGACAGCACCAGCTGTATGCTCCCCAGGGAATTGAGAAAGATATTGGCTGGTTTCAAAGGCCCTATAACCACGAATAATAATTTGTGAACCGCTTTGAGACGACCTTCGAACTAGAATCTGATAAAACTGTATATAAGAACCTCAAATTATTATTATTATTTATTTTCAAATGATGATTATCTCCCTTTGTGTTGCAGGCTTTTTGCAAGGATGCCAATATGATGCTAGATATTAAGAAGCTTATTGTACTGTTTTGCCATACTCTGAGGGTAAGTACTAACTTTGTATTGCTGCAACTCTGAGATATATCTGAAAATAGGATGGTCACAAATTAAACCAGGAATTTCAAACCATACTTTTCAGATTTTAGGGTATCCGATAATTGCATTTGATTTCAAGTGATTTAAAAATAAGTTTCAGTGAATTGTAGTATAATGTATGCAAATTTTATGATTATATTTTTATTAAGTTCTTGTCAAAATATGCAAGGTAGAAATCTTCATATTAATCAAGTTTTACAACCTTTTGACTGAAATGGGGGAAAAAATGATTGCAAATGTTCTGTTTAATCTTTCAGGGCTATGGTTTTAGTGTTGGCCATCTACTGGAGCTTCTCTTAGAATTAAGGTAAACTTGTTTTCTTAATGTGTTTATCATGTTTTATTTAAAATTCTGTAGAATTTGGAAGGAGTGGATTTATTTGTTAACTGTCTGATCACATGTTGCAATTGTTATCTCCTCCCTCTTAAAACTGAAACATTACTTCAATTTGAACAATACATGTATATTTGTGGTAGTAAATCCACTGTACAGTGGAATCATTTCAATCTGGGCTCCTTAACCCAGAAAACTTGTGTTCCCTACGTATACCCTTTAAGGTGGTATTTTTTTATGTAAGTATGACATGTATGTACTCTGTTAGGAATTGAATTGCGGTAGAGGTGTGACACATTTAAACACTTTATATGTACAGGGACCAGTACAGCGATATTCTGACACGACAGTGGGTGGAAGTGTTTAATGAGATATTTGATGATGATAACTACACACCTATCTATGTGGAGAACGAGGAGGAGTTCCTGGGTGTTGTTACACAGTTCCCATTCCAGGACGATGATCTTCAGGGGGTAAGTCTTGTCCTTGGCCTTGTATCATTGGAGATTATGTATCAAATTTAACCCTTTCACCCCTAGGTAACTTCAGTAGACTCTACCATGCACTTATGGGGCTGAGTCCATTATGGTCTACAGTGGTGAAAGGGTTAACTACTGAGAATTCCGTGTATCAAGCCTCTTACATTCAAATTCATTTTAAGCTGAAGATCATATAAATATCAATAAGTCTGTTACTCATCCTACCTCATAGCAGAAACATCCATAGATTACTTTTGACTAAGTTAGACATAAAAGAAAGGAGCAATTCTTTTTTATTTCACTTATATGATGGAATTCTCTTCAATCTTATATCTTTTATAAATGAGCTATTAAACTGTACCTGTGTACCAGGTAAATTATACAAGGACAGCGCTATGTCTGAAACATCCTTGAACGACATTAAGACGGTCTTCATATAGACCTATATAAAATCTATTGTGGATAAGTATATAACATGTGACCGTGTGTTAAAGCAGTTAATTATTTCGTTGACAGAGTGCATTTCCAAAGAGATTCCCGTTCTCCGAGTTTGTGCCAGACATTTATAACCAAGTGAAAGAGTATATAAATGCCTGTTTGAAGTTCTCTGCTGATCTTCACCTCAGGTAACCATTCCATTCCTTCAAGCTTTATATAATAATGTATAAAACCCAGAACAAAAAAGAAAGCTTGTAAATAAAAATGCTTATTCTTAAATATCATGGATATGATATAGAGACATTATTTTCTTAGACTCCTTATAACCACAGGGGGGATTTTTATTTCTGGGATATTTATTTCTGAGATAATGTGTTATAATATGTGGTTGGAGGCATCAATTTTCGATTCCTTATATGTATTTCAATGGACAGGTATTGCTTGAGAACAGACAGGAATTATTTCAGACGTGAAAGTATCTTAAAGTATTCACTCCATTCCTGTTTGTAGTCATACAGAGATAGATGACATGATCAGGAAGTCGACAAACCTGCTGCTGACGAGAACCCTCGGGAGCTGTCTGTCTTCACTCATCAAACGACCAAGCCTCTCCCTCCTACAGGTAAGTACAGATACCTGTTAATGAGATTGTCCCTCTTACAGGTAAGTACATAGACCTGTTAATGAGATTGTCCCTCTTACAGGTAAGTACAGATACCTGTTAATGAGACTGTTAATGAGACTGTCCCTCTTACAGGTAAGTACATATACCTGTTAATGACACTGTTAATGAGACTGTCCCTCTTACAGGTAAGTACAGATACCTGTTAATGAGATTGTCCCTCTTACAGGTAAGTACATAGACCTGTTAATGAGATTGTCCCTCCTACAGGTAAGTACATATACCTGTTAATGAGATTGTCCGTCACCCAGGTAAGTACAGATACCAGTTAATGAGATTGTCCCTCCTACAGGTCAGTACATATACCTGTTAATGAGATTGTCCTTCACCCAGGTAAGTACAGATACCAGTTAATGAGATTGTCCATCACCCAGGTAAGTACAGATACCAGTTAATGAGATTGTCCCTCCTACAGGTCAGTACATATACCTGTTAATGAGATTGTCCGTCACCCAGTTAAGTACAGATACCAGTTAATGAGATTGTCCCTCCTACAGGTAAGTACATATACCTGTTAATGAGATTGTCCTTCACCCAGGTAAGTACAGATACCAGTTAATGAAATTGTCCATCACCCAGGTAAGTACAGATACCAGTTAATGAGATTGTCCCTCCTACAGGTAAGTAAAGATACCTGTTAATGAGATTGTCCCTCTTACAGGTAAGTACATAGACCTGTTAATGAGATTGTCCCTCCTACAGGTATGTACAGATACCTGTTAATGAGATTGTCCATCACACAGGTAAGTACAGATACCAGTTAATGAGAGTGTCCCTCCTACAGGTCAGTACATATACCTGTTAATTAGATTGTCCCTCCCACAGGTAAGTACACATACCTGTTAATGAGCTTGTCCCTCACCCAGGTAAGTACAGATACCTGTTTATGAGATTGTCCGTCACCCAGGTAAGTACAGATACCAGTTAATGAGAGTGTCCCTCCTACAGGTCAGTACATATACCTGTTAATGAGATTGTCCCGCCTACAGGTAAGTACACATACCTGTTAATGAGCTTGTCCCTCACCCAGGTAAGTACAGATACCTGTTAATGAGATTGTCCGTCACCCAGGTAAGTACATATACCTGTTGATGCGATTGTCCCTCACCCATGTAAGTACACATACCTGTTAATGAGATTGTCCCTCCTACAATTAAATATAGATATCTTTTGAATAGGTTTATAGCAGATCAGTTTCTTAAATATATTTTATTGTGATACCCTCTACATATTCTGGAATCAGAGCTTGGTTGCATTGATCTGTCCATCAGGGTTTCTGTTTGTCCTGCAGACACAAGTTTGGCCATTATACTTCTACATGCTGCATAGATTTTAGTAAAACTTTGTACACTTTATCAGCATGCAGGGAAGCTGTTAGCAGCAACTTATTTTTGAATGGTGTTAGTTTGATAGTATTATATCAATCTGAAATTTAATTTTAAACTAGCTTAAAAATAAACTTTTCAAGATAATCAGGCACAACATGTTTTAATGTACAAATATGAAATTTCTTTTTTCATATAAGTTTTATAACAAAACATAATTGTTTTAATTTTCCATATGTTTTTGCAATTACTTTCAAAACTTAACTCAGCCTTTGTCTTTTTTGCCATTTCAGCTAATTCAGATTGCTATAAACATGAACTACCTTGAGAAGTCATGTGGGTACCTGGAGGAGTATATATCCAGTATTACAGGGTACGTTGTAATCAGATATTATAGTTACAAGTCTGTCAATGTAGGAAAAACTGCAATCCTGAATAATACACTTCCAATCAAGTTAATTACTGCTTTTGTCTTTCAGATATTTTCCGTAGTCCCTATGACCATGTGAACTCAATACATGTAATAATATAATGGCACAGTTGGTAATTTAAAACATAGACAGTTCCATTTGGTAGGTGTATATTGATAAAAGTGTATGCTATTAAAAGGTAAAACAATTCAGCAATTCATTTTTTTTTTAAAGTTGAAAAATCTTGTATTAAATAAAAATAAAACACTTTCTTTGCACCTCCAAAAATTTGGTAGTCATCAGCCAGTAACTAAAATTCATGTTCTGTGATATATTTAATTTTGATGAATGAAAGTAAGAGAAAGAATACTAAAACTTATTGTAGTTTGAACACAGCAGAAAAAAAGAAGAGTAATTTATTTGTTATTCCGTCTTTGCGTATTGCAGAGTTATCTTCTCTTGGGAACAGGTATTGATTGTTACGTCATTGGTTTGTGCGAGAAAGTTACGTGGTTTTCTCAAAAATTGATGACGTTACTCTCAAAAACAAGTGACGTAACAATCAATACCTGTTCTAAAGAGAAGATAACTCTGCAATACGCAAAGACGGAATAAGCACTTCTACTTTCTGTAGCTAATTAGTCATTCTTTATAACAGAGGACTAAGTAGTTTGGGTTGTTGACATGAAGGAGATATTTATTTGAACCAGTATATGTTGGTCATACATTGTTTCATGTTTATTATGATATTGTATCAATACCCAATTCATAAAAATTCAAAGTATAAATTTGTTGTGCAATGAAACAGATGACATGCAAATGTAAAAGAAATTTGAAATAATCTTGAAGAAATGTTCACACTTAATGTTAAATTTTAATTCTGTGTTGATTCAATGTGTTGTAATTTTAGTGCCCAGAACGACAGCATACACATGGCCAGACTTCATGGAACTTCAATGTTTAAGGTATAGCAATCAAGATTTAAGATTGAAGATCATATCAAGGAGCCATGTCAAGGAGCTCTATTCGAGTGTCTTAGTGTAGAATCCTGTTCACAAATTCCTCATATATACCTTATACGTTTGAAGTTGCATAATTGAAATACATGTATATATATAAAAAAAAAAAAAAACTTTTAATAAAACTCATACCTTCTTCACCTCCACCTTAATGTGAAAATAACAATATACAAAGTACATGCTATACTCGGTACTGATGTAGGTTTTTTCTGTCCTAGGATGCCCGCAGTGATGCAGAGGAGCATATCTATAAACAGCTGAACCTGAAGATCGATGAATTCTTAGACTTAGGTAAGAGTTCTGATAGATGTCAGATTTACACAGAAGTGACCAGTGGTCTTTTGTCCAGAAAAGTCACCTGGCAGCCATCTTAGATTTTGAGAATTCAAGTTTGCTTTTGCTATTTCTCAAGAAGTGCTTGACACATCTTTCTCAGATTTAATATGTAGGTTACCCGTGGTCCTTAGTTGTGCTGTTTCATTTTAAGACTGATCTGAAAAACAAGATGGCCACCTGGCAACCATCTTAGATTTTTGAGAGTTCAAGTTTTTTATCACTATTTCTCAAGAAGTACTTGACAGATCCTTTTCAGATTTCATATGGATTTTCTCCATGATCCATAGGTGTGCATGTTTTATTTTGAGACTGATTGAACAGTTCAAATTTGTTTATTTCTCAAGAGGTAAACAATGACCTCACTTTGAAAGAACAATCTCAAACCCAGCACTAGGAGCAGTTAAGAAATTTAATCAAATGCTATTACAAGATGCATTTACTGTAGACCAGACTTCAACCCAACAGAAGAGAAATGAACAGAAAATATCAAACTAACAGAGAACTGTTCAACTGATGGAGATCAAGTGATGTTGGGCACCAAGACCCCCAAGCAGGGATCTCTGGTTTCATTGTAAATTTTTGAAACCTTGAACTACATAGTTAAGAAATATGGTTGATTTAATCTAAATCATGTCTAGGTTTTTATGCATGATATTCCACAACCATTGTTCTGTACACAATATTTACACAGAGACACATAACAAACTGTTATCTGATTATGTTGTAGCTAACTATGATTGGATGGTGACCGAGTCCAAAGGTCACGCCAGCGGTTACATAGCTGACTTGGTGGCATTCTTACAGAGCACGTTTATGTCCTTTACCAACCTTCCGGTAAGTTTGGGTTTGCGACCTCATCTGTTATCTTACAAGTTCTGTTGTATTGGAAATGATTCCTATTTATTCAAAGATTTCTTCCTGATTGTTGTGTTATATACAAAGAAACCAGGTTAGATTGTATCAGTATATTGCCTGTGAGTGAATTTGGCCTGAGAGGTTTCTGAGATTTAATCCTCTCTTAGTACATCCCACAAATATCATAAGGAATTTTGTGTCAGAAGGATTGTCTTGTTTATTTTGTTAAAATCTACCTCAAAACTATACAGACTCTCAAAAATGGCAACTATTACTTGTGATGATTTTTTACAGATTGCTTGTCCAGCTGATATTTTATACAATCAGTTGTCTAGTATGTCACATTACAAGGCTACATCAGACCAGTCCGAGGTCTGACCATAATTAGGTCCCCACATCACAGATGTAGGACGGTGCCCTATTTTAATCACATTCTGTCCATCAGTCCACATGCCCGGTTTTTGATAGAAGTCCTATATGAACCACACTATATTGTCTGGACAGCCACTGGTCAAGGTCAATGTCGGAGACACTTTTGCTAAACCTAAAAAGGAGTCAACTGCCCATTTCTGATTTGTCAGGGTTCACTTTGATGTTAAATGGTACTTAATGGATACTCCACGTTAATTCACCATATGTTACCCTGATCCCAAAAACCAAGATGGCCACTCTCTGATGCTCCGTCACTTTTAATATAATTGACATATTTGGCGGTTACTTTGTGCTGTGGCACAGTTTCATTCAAACTTTATGGTAAATAGTCCTTAAAAAGCGGATAGTCTCCAGTGTGATGAAACTGAATAAGCTTAATTTCCAAATTTAACATTGTTACAAAGTTACAAAATTCTTTCTACTATTTAATTGTTTGGATCAAATTTTGGGAATAAATTGATACCTGTTACACAATTATTGAATCTTCTTTTGACTCTATCTATATTGTATATTCTGTTGCCATGGTGATATATTCTGTTGCCATGGTGATGACTCCTCCTATGTCTTGTTACCTTGGTATTGACCTCTTCTGTGTTTTGTTACCATGGTGATGGTGTTTGCAGGACATTGCCCTCTGCATTGACCCAGGGGTAACTGTTTCTGTGTGGTCAGCATGGACGTTATGTTTTACTTTTCGTTATTAATTATATGCTACATGGATGATCAGCGAGTAAGGCACAACTAGACGTGGGAACACTGCAGCTTGAATGATAGTTATAGGCTAGTGTTGGAAACAGTAATTGATGCTAAAATGTGACCTGGATTTGATCTATCTCAAAAAAATCAATGTTGATTCTCAGATTTAATCATTGGAACAAAATCTTTACTGAATTTTCCATAATCGTTTAAAAATCCATGATGTATTTGCAAAATTACAATTATTGTTTTTTTCAGTTAATTATTTTTTTATTCATGAGTGAAGTGTTTTGATTATAAAACAGAAAGTAAAGCTTACATTTTCATGATTTTTAAATGTTTTTTATTTTTATTTTTTTGGTGTCAGGCAGGTACGTAACATATATGGATTTTCTAAAATGAAGTGTTATGGAATGCTTTGTCATAGCTGATAAATATGCAGTTTTGAACTTTTTTTTACTGAATATCTGACATTGCAGTTGAATTATTTCGATTTGAGAATTTTATTAACAAAATCAGGTCTCACTTCAGTGAACCAATAGTATAGGTTCTCAGTATGCCAGTTCATTAGATTCCTTGTTACACCGTTCCCAGCTTGTACAGTAATCTCTGTGGTAAGTCGGTAAATAACATGTTACAGTTACATATAAACACCCAGAGTTTTACTGCTCATGTTGCTGGATGGAAACAGATTATAACGTTTTCAGTTTTAATGCACACAAAATGTTTATTTATTTATTTGCATTGATTTTGATTAAAATAATTTGCTAAACTGTACCGTTCAATTTTTCGAAGCACCTGCAAAAATGACTGATATAAATTCTTGCAAGCTACATATTATGCAAATGTATCGTAATCCGTTTTACTAACCACATGGTATATGATGTTGTAATATGTATAGTATAATTGTAGTATACGAAAGGTATATGCACCAGTAGGATTCCAAACTTCACTGGTTCTTATTTGAAGCTTTAAGGATCCCCGTACCACTACAAAAACAGTAATGCAGTGGGGCTAGACCGGGATTGGAACCTTGGACTTTAGATTGCTATTCTACCGCTCAAACAGACTAAGCTATATAGCTACTTAGTCAACAAAAGGGCCTTGGCCCAATAACACTACAGTTAAGTCCAAAATGAAATCAAGGGAAGGTTACTTTATATATAAACAAACTACAGTGCAGTGGGGCAGGGATCCTTGACTCCAGCTGTCAGTTGGCATTCCTACGATCTGTATAAACTCGTGATAAAATACCAGTATGTGCATTGTTGAATGTTAAGGTTTCAGCGTTTGTCACATTTGTAAGGTTACCTGTTTAGAAACATTCATCACTGTTGTGTGAGTTTATAGATCAACCTTTACCCAAACTTAAAACTGCTGGTTAAGTACCCCTGTCTATAGTAATATGTACATACCAAATTAACAAAGGCAAACTCAATGGAACTAGTAATTCACTTGCATTTTGAAAAGCAATGCCAACTGAAAGCAATTGATGAAGTTATTTAGTAAATATCAATGAAGGTGCCACCAGTTCCAAATTAACTATACCTGTAACCTCAGTGATTAGTAATTACAGCCAATGTAATTAAAGGGAATGAGTGGTAGTGTAATGTTGTTATCCTAACTGTATATACAAATATACAGAGTACTAGGTTAGTAAAGGTTTAAAAACAACTATAGGTATGTCACTTAGAATGAAATATGCAAAAACAAGGCAATTGTCAGTATACACAGTCATTACGTCATTTTAGGTACAATGTATACGTTTTAAATTTGTTGGGATATTACTTAAAAGAAGTCAGAAACCGAAGTAGTGAACTCATATTATGAAAGCTAAAATTTTAAATAAAATGATAGTTTAAGAATTGTGACTATTTTTACTTAACAGGAGAAAATAGCAAAGACGGCTTGTATGTCTGCATGTAAACATATCGCCAACAACCTGCTGGAGTTCATCCGTGACAACGACCTGAAACAGATGACACTCGGAGCTCTACAGCAGTTTAACCTGGACCTCATTCAGTGTGAACGTAAGTCTGTAAATCAGAGATACATGGTTACTGTATAGATCAGCATCAGGCAAAATATAGACATGGAGATGGGGCCTTTCAAAGAATTTAAATGTGATTTTTAAGTTTGCAAATTTATACTAAATGTGCAATCTTAGTTAAAAAGAAAATGAATTCACTCAATAATTATGGATTCAAATGCACACCACCTTGTCTTTGGTACAACTGAGTGTAGATGTTGAATTGTCCTTGTGTATGTATTGACATTGCTGCCTTTGGGATAGCTCTATATACTGAGTGTAGATGTTGAATTGTCCTTGTGTATGTATTGACATTGCTGCCTTTGGTATAGCTCTATATACTGAGTGTAGATGTTGAATTGTCCTTGTGTATGTATTGACATTGCTGCCTTTGGTATAGCTCTATATACTGAGTGTAGATGTTGAATTGTCCTTGTGTATGTATTGACATTGCTGCCTTTGGTATAGCTCTATATACTGAGTGTAGATGTTGAATTGTCCTTGTGTATGTATTGACATTGCTGCCTTTGGTATAGCTCTATATACTGAGTGTAGATGTTGAATTGTCCTTGTGTATGTATTGACATTGCTGCCTTTGGTATAGCTCTATATACTGAGTGTAGATGTTGAATTGTCCTTGTGTATGTATTGACATTGCTGCCTTTGGTATAGCTCTATATACTGAGTGTAGATGTTGAATTGTCCTTGTGTATGTATTGACATTGCTGCCTTTGGTATAGCTCTATATACTGAGTGTAGATGTTGAATTGTCCTTGTGTATGTATTGACATTGCTGCCTTTGGTATAGCTCTATATACTGAGTGTAGATGTTGAATTGTCCTTGTGTATGTATTGACATTGCTGCCTTTGGTATAGCTCTATATACTGAGTGTAGATGTTGAATTGTCCTTGTGTATGTATTGACATTGCTGCCTTTGGTATAGCTCTATATACTGAGTGTAGATGTTGAATTGTCCTTGTGTATGTATTGACATTGCTGCCTTTGGTATAGCTCTATATACTGAGTGTAGATGTTGAATTGTCCTTGTGTATGTATTGACATTGCTGCCTTTGGTATAGCTCTATATACTGAGTGTAGATGTTGAATTGTCCTTGTGTATGTATTGACATTGCTGCCTTTGGTATAGCTCTATATACTGAGTGTAGATGTTGAATTGTCCTTGTGTATGTATTGACATTGCTGCCTTTGGTATAGCTCTATATACTGAGTGTAGATGTTGAATTGTCCTTGTGTATGTATTGACATTGCTGCCTTTGGTATAGCTCTATATACTGAGTGTAGATGTTGAATTGTCCTTGTGTATGTATTGACATTGCTGCCTTTGGTATAGCTCTATATACTGAGTGTAGATGTTGAATTGTCCTTGTGTATGTATTGACATTGCTGCCTTTGGTATAGCTCTATATACTGAGTGTAGATGTTGAATTGTCCTTGTGTATGTATTGACATTGCTGCCTTTGGTATAGCTCTATATACTGAGTGTAGATGTTGAATTGTCCTTGTGTATGTATTGACATTGCTGCCTTTGGTATAGCTCTATATACTGAGTGTAGATGTTGAATTGTCCTTGTGTATGTATTGACATTGCTGCCTTTGGTATAGCTCTATATACTGAGTGTAGATGTTGAATTGTCCTTGTGTATGTATTGACATTGCTGCCTTTGGTATAGCTCTATATACTGAGTGTAGATGTTGAATTGTCCTTGTGTATGTATTGACATTGCTGCCTTTGGTATAGCTCTATATACTGAGTGTAGATGTTGAATTGTCCTTGTGTATGTATTGACATTGCTGCCTTTGGTATAGCTCTATATACTGAGTGTAGATGTTGAATTGTCCTTGTGTATGTATTGACATTGCTGCCTTTGGTATAGCTCTATATACTGAGTGTAGATGTTGAATTGTCCTTGTGTATGTATTGACATTGCTGCCTTTGGTATAGCTCTATATACTGAGTGTAGATGTTGAATTGTCCTTGTGTATGTATTGACATTGCTGCCTTTGGTATAGCTCTATATACTGAGTGTAGATGTTGAATTGTCCTTGTGTATGTATTGACATTGCTGCCTTTGGTATAGCTCTATATACTGAGTGTAGATGTTGAATTGTCCTTGTGTATGTATTGACATTGCTGCCTTTGGTATAGCTCTATATACTGAGTGTAGATGTTGAATTGTCCTTGTGTATGTATTGACATTGCTGCCTTTGGTATAGCTCTATATACTGAGTGTAGATGTTGAATTGTCCTTGTGTATGTATTGACATTGCTGCCTTTGGTATAGCTCTATATACTGAGTGTAGATGTTGAATTGTCCTTGTGTATGTATTGACATTGCTGCCTTTGGTATAGCTCTATATACTGAGTGTAGATGTTGAATTGTCCTTGTGTATGTATTGACATTGCTGCCTTTGGTATAGCTCTATATACTGAGTGTAGATGTTGAATTGTCCTTGTGTATGTATTGACATTGCTGCCTTTGGTATAGCTCTATATACTGAGTGTAGATGTTGAATTGTCCTTGTGTATGTATTGACATTGCTGCCTTTGGTATAGCTCTATATACTGAGTGTAGATGTTGAATTGTCCTTGTGTATGTATTGACATTGCTGCCTTTGGTATAGCTCTATATACTGAGTGTAGATGTTGAATTGTCCTTGTGTATGTATTGACATTGCTGCCTTTGGTATAGCTCTATATACTGAGTGTAGATGTTGAATTGTCCTTGTGTATGTATTGACATTGCTGCCTTTGGTATAGCTCTATATACTGAGTGTAGATGTTGAATTGTCCTTGTGTATGTATTGACATTGCTGCCTTTGGTATAGCTCTATATACTGAGTGTAGATGTTGAATTGTCCTTGTGTATGTATTGACATTGCTGCCTTTGGTATAGCTCTATATACTGAGTGTAGATGTTGAATTGTCCTTGTGTATGTATTGACATTGCTGCCTTTGGTATAGCTCTATATACTGAGTGTAGATGTTGAATTGTCCTTGTGTATGTATTGACATTGCTGCCTTTGGTATAGCTCTATATACTGAGTGTAGATGTTGAATTGTCCTTGTGTATGTATTGACATTGCTGCCTTTGGTATAGCTCTATATACTGAGTGTAGATGTTGAATTGTCCTTGTGTATGTATTGACATTGCTGCCTTTGGTATAGCTCTATATACTGAGTGTAGATGTTGAATTGTCCTTGTGTATGTATTGACATTGCTGCCTTTGGTATAGCTCTATATACTGAGTGTAGATGTTGAATTGTCCTTGTGTATGTATTGACATTGCTGCCTTTGGTATAGCTCTATATACTGAGTGTAGATGTTGAATTGTCCTTGTGTATGTATTGACATTGCTGCCTTTGGTATAGCTCTATATACTGAGTGTAGATGTTGAATTGTCCTTGTGTATGTATTGACATTGCTGCCTTTGGTATAGCTCTATATACTGAGTGTAGATGTTGAATTGTCCTTGTGTATGTATTGACATTGCTGCCTTTGGTATAGCTCTATATACTGAGTGTAGATGTTGAATTGTCCTTGTGTATGTATTGACATTGCTGCCTTTGGTATAGCTCTATATACTGAGTGTAGATGTTGAATTGTCCTTGTGTATGTATTGACATTGCTGCCTTTGGTATAGCTCTATATACTGAGTGTAGATGTTGAATTGTCCTTGTGTATGTATTGACATTGCTGCCTTTGGTATAGCTCTATATACTGAGTGTAGATGTTGAATTGTCCTTGTGTATGTATTGACATTGCTGCCTTTGGTATAGCTCTATATACTGAGTGTAGATGTTGAATTGTCCTTGTGTATGTATTGACATTGCTGCCTTTGGTATAGCTCTATATACTGAGTGTAGATGTTGAATTGTCCTTGTGTATGTATTGACATTGCTGCCTTTGGTATAGCTCTATATACTGAGTGTAGATGTTGAATTGTCCTTGTGTATGTATTGACATTGATGTCTGTGGTATAGCTCTATACACTGAGTGTAGATGTTGAATTGTCCTTGTGTATGTATTGACACTGCTGTCTTTGGTATAGCTCTATAAACTGAGTGGAGATGTTGAATTGTCCTTGTGTATATATTGACATTGCTGCCTTTGGTATAGCTCTATATACTGTGTGTAGATGTTGAATTGTCCTTGTGTATGGATTGACATTGCTGCCTTTGGGATAGCTCTATACACTGAGTGTAGATGTTGAATTGGCCTTGTGTATGTATTGACATTGCTTCCTTTGGTAAAGCTCTATATACTGAGTGTAGATGTCGAATTGTCCTTGTGTATGTACTGACATTGATGTCTGTGGTATAGCTCTGTACACTGAGTGTAGATGTTGAATTATCCTTGTGTATGTATTGACATTGATGTCTGTGGTATAGCTCTATACAGTGTAGATGTTGAATTGTCCTTGTGCATGTATTGACATTGCTGCCTTTGGTATAGCTCTATATACTGAGTGTGAGTGTTAAATATTCCCTGTATGTGTTTTGACAGTGTTTGCTGCCTCCGAGCCAGTACCAGGATTTACTGATGGAACCCTAGTGATGGCGTTTGCAGATGTCCGACAGGTAAAACCATTATAGTTTACTTGTAATTCAATTTACTATGATTGGCATTTTTTTATATGTGATACTAAACTTGTAGCATCATACTATACAAGGAAGTCAAATATAAAATATTTGTACATGTATTGATTTTTTATTTTGTATTGGCCAATTACGTATTGTATTGTTTATACCAGCCAATTAGTAACAAAATACTTGTCCAGTATATAAAGTAGACAACATAAAAAGGGAATCTATGAAATTTGGTCCATTATACTAAGCTATGAGGAATAAGGTCACTAAAATCTTATCCAATACATTCTTCACAACAAAGACGAGTCTCTGGAATCTTGTCTTGTTTGGCTACTCTAGACAGTAGGCGATGGTCTTCTCAAATTTTGTCAAGTATATTAAACAATTAATATCGATTGGATTCTCTGAAATCTTGTCCAGTTCTTGATATAAACTTGGCTTTAATATATAGTAGAAAAACAGATTATCGATTCCTATTTTAACTTACGTTTGATTATGCTTTACAGCTGTTGGACCTGTTCCTGAACTGGGACTGGTCAGTTTATCTGGCCGACTACGGTCAGGCCAAGTCCAAGTACCTTCGCGTCCAGCCACAGGTGGCTATCAGTATACTGGAGAAGTGAGTCAACTTGTAACCATCTTTTTCAAATCAGGAAAGAAGTCTATTAAAACAGTTTGCTCATTTCTGAGTCCTATAATTGTACCTCTTGTGAAACAATTCGTCATTTTAAGAAGTAAATATTGTTTAAAATAATTAGATTTAGAAAGTTTTCCCCTGCCTGAGGGTGACAGCATATTGACTTTTGTGACCCTTAGAATGCTACAATTTCAGTCTTTATTTTCATAAACTGTCAGCATATCTTTTACGTTCTCATTGAATGTAACAATGTGTCTGCTTGAATTTATTCTTAAAAGTAAAAATTAGTAAGAACAAATTCCTCGGATTTCTTTTGAAAGGTTATATATAAAGATACTTGGTTTGAAGATAACACCTGAAAATTTTGAAGACACTTGAAACGTTAAATACGATATCAATGAAAGCATGCCCTGTTGTAGGTTAAACAATGCTGACAAGAAGAAGAACAACCTATTTGCGTCGCTGAAGAAGGGCGAACGTGACAAGAAAAAATTGTTGGACACTGTTCTGAAACAGCTTCGCGGACTTGTCAACGGCACCACACCTCAAGTACAGGGTTGAGGTCAGAGATCAAAATCATACT
Organism: Mizuhopecten yessoensis; assembly: GCF_002113885.1. NCBI lineage: Eukaryota > Metazoa > Mollusca > Bivalvia > Pectinida > Pectinidae > Mizuhopecten > Mizuhopecten yessoensis. The sequence continues at coordinate 1,748,133 of NW_018404097.1, forward strand.
TTCTGTACGGTCAAATGGTTGCTTCAGAAAGAGCACTACTACAGATATATAGTGAATATGTTTGTGATAAAATTACTTTATGTACACACAGTATTTCCCACCAAACATTCTGCCCAGGGGAGATAACTTTGATCTGTGATCTTGATTTTAGTAATTACAACTACAAAAAGGATTGTGTTTTGCTGTGGAGATTAAACCAAAACGGTTCTTTGATTCATCTTAGTGATGTAACGCGGCACATGGTTTCTTGACCATCGGATTTGGTATGTCATCGTGTCCTTAAGCATACAATATTAAGTGCTATCGGGATTAAATTCCAAAATTCCTTGACTAAGCTTGCGTACAAGTTTGTGAAACCATGTGTCCATACAGAACTGTCGCTCTGTTAAATGATATAACAATGCCAGTCGTATCTAAGGCCTGGATTCCCTGAGCAACGTGTGTCAGGATACAGCAATGCCAGCCCAGGCCTGGCCCAGAGCTTCACAAGAGGAGCTTGTGATGGAATGACGGCTTTGTGATATGGGTATTAAATGTTGTTCTGTATCACTACATATCTGTGATAACTGCAATGCTTGTGTGAGGCTTGTGTGAGGCTTGGTGTGGAGGTGAACAGTGCTTGTATATGTTGCAAGATTTGTATGTAAGGCTTAATTGTATTGAAAGTTGTAATGTATGGTCGAGCCTAGTTAATCAAGTGACAGTCTTTTTGAAAGAGGCTGGATTATCAAAATATTAGGGTGGCTGAGTGGTTGGACACCCAGATCAGTGTTGGCTGGGTGGTGGGCCCCCAAGATTAGTGTTGGCTGGGTGGTGGGCCCCCAAGATTAGTGTTGGCTGGGTGGTGTGATACCCAGGTTAGTGTGGGCTAGGTAGTGTGATACCCAGATTAGTGTTGGCTGGGTGGAGGAACCCCTAGATTGTGTTGGCAGGGTTGTGTGATACCCAGACTAAAGTTGGCTAGTTGGTGCGATACTAAGGTTAGTGTTGGCTGGCTGGTGGGATACCCAGATTAGTGTTGGCTGGGTGGAAGAACTCCAAGATTAGTGTTGGCAGGGTTGTGTGATACCCAGAGTAAAGTTGGCTGGTTGGTGCGATACCAAGGTAAGTGTTGGCTGGCTGGTGTGATACCCAGATTAGTGTTGGCTGGGTGGAAGAACCCCAAGATTAGTGTTGGCAGGGTTGTGTGATACCCAGACTAAAGTTGGCTGGTTGGTGCGATACTAAGGTTAGTGTTGGCTGGCTGGTGTGATTCCCAGATTAGTGTTGGCTGGGTGGAAGAACCCCAAGATAAGTGTTGGAAGGGTTGTGTGATGCCCAGACTAAAGTTGGCTGGTTGGTGCTATACCAAGGTTAGTGTTGGCTGGCTGGGGTGATACCCAGATTAGAGTTGGCTGGGTGGAGGAACCCCAAGATAAGTGTTGGAAGGGTTGTGTGATACCCAGACTAAAGTTGGCTGGTTGGTGCTATACCAAGGTTAGTGTTGGCTGGCTGGTGTGATACCCAGATTAGTGTTGGCTGGGTGCTGCGATACCCAGATTAGTGTTGGCTGGGTGCTGCGATACCCAGATTAAAGTTGGCAGGGTAGTGGGACATCCAAATTAATGGTGACAGGAGAGTAGGCCAACCAGGTGTGTGGTGGCTTAATAGTAGGACATCAGCGGTGGCTAGGAAGCTTAAGGGGGATACCCAGATTAGAGTTAGCGTTAGCTGGGTAGTGAAACACCCAGAGACAAGTGGTGACAGAAGAGTAGGACAGCCAGATTGATAGTGACTGGATTAACAAGGCTCATCAGTATTGCAATCAACTTGTATGAGGTGTACAAATCTAAAATGTGAAGTGAACTGCATGTTTATGCCATGTCTGACAACAGTTTTGCTAATGTAGTCAACGATTCTCCCAAAATAGTCTGTTGTTTATGTTTCATAATAAATGGCATGCCTACCCTCCCCCTGAGAGCAGGGCTTCAAATAGAACTTAGGTAATATTAACGTCAACTTTTTCTCCTTCTAAATGACTGCATAGACTGCTACATATTAGTTTTGAAATATCACTTGGACAAGGGGATACCATTTTTTATAAATGAAGTTGATTGATCCCAATAGTCTTGTACAAAAAAATTGAAGCCTCCCTTGTCTCTTTCTGACTAGTAGATCATATTTCCATCAAATTTGCTATGAAGCATTTTTTTGGACCAGGAAATCAGATTTTGGAAGGGTGTATTTAGCTAGGTGTATTCCAGCATGGTGGTGAGAGGGGCAGTCCAAAATGAGGAAATATTAATCATATTAACTCTTAGTTTGCCATACAAGTGTAGTTCCTTAAATAGCAAGGTGACATATACAGGCCCTCTAAACCTCTTGTTTGAATAATAATGCCTTGTTCACTAGTAGGCTAATTATTTTCAGATTTTTTCACTAAGAACTGTTGGTATTTCTTAGTAGGTAATTGTGCAGACAGTCCGCTGAACCCATTGTGAAGAACTGTTACCAGATTTGTCACAGAAATATTGTCAAACATGGTGTACACATGCAGATATTTGTGTGGGAGATTATATATATATGTGAGGATGTTTAATTCGGACTTCACGGTCCTATATGCTCATTATTCATCAGTGCAATACACAATACTATTCATAATTCTGGTCTGATAGAGTGTGAACTTTGGTGGCGTGAGAGAGGGGTAAAAAACCAAAATCTGGTATATTTAAAAACCACCATACAGCAAGGAGGAGAATGTATTATAGAATATCCAGTTATTGTACTTGTGCTGTAGACAACATTCTTGAGGTGGAAAATAGGAATTGAGAGTCTATTGATAATTTGGTTTACAGTTGCTGGCTTATTTGTCTGGTTGAATGTGACAGCTGTGGTGGATATGTATGGTGTGTAATTGTGCACATGATCTGCCCTTTCTTATTCCTTAACTTGAGAAAATTTGAGTCTAAGATTTGTGAATCTTAGAAATGAACTTGGTACATTTGTTCACGACTGTAAGAATGTCAGTGTTTTTCTGATGTTTTGTCCATTTTTATTCCAGATTGGAATGTTCTGATTTATTAATATAAACATTCATGTATACTAAGGAAATTGTTCCAAATTTAAGAAAAATCTTTCCATTCCCAGATAAGCGATCTTAATCTTATACCTGATACTAAGTTATTCATATATTTTATCAGTATACATTGTAACTTTCCGTGTTTTATCGTGTCATTTTGGAACATTTTCCCTAGTTTGAGATTGTGTAACTTAACAAGAATACTGACAATATATGTTTTCGGCCATTATCATTTCAAATGTACCTTTATAAATGTAAATATTATTTTATGAAACAATTTGTATTTATTGTCCACATCATATGCACCATAACCTTGTTGTAATTAAGTACTCCACTCCACATTAACTCCAACAGGACTTTATACTATATATTGTTTATAAACACCTCTCCATGAACGATAATACAATACACTCCGAAACCATCGTTGGCTCCTTCTCAGATGGCCTCAATCTTACAGGGTTTTATTTAATTTTTATTTTATGATCAATTAGGATATGTAATGATGGGCATTGAACTAGGTCTCTCTTTTACTTTTAGTATAACGGCTATAAAATTATAAACATTGTGTTCTAAACAGTTTCTAAGTAGAACTCGAACTCTATAAATGTAGAGCAGTGTTGGGTATCGTCCCAATAAGGAAGACCTTATACCTTGTGAATAGTCACCTAGTGGTTCGAGGTGGAGGGAATAGCCGAGATGTGCTTACTTAAATGAAATGGCTGAAATGTATTTTTAAAATCACTAAGTATATCTGATGCCGCTAAAAGCAGTTTGAAACATCTTGTATAAAAACTAATGTCATTTGTTATTTTAATGTATTGAATGAGAATATTTAACTTGAAAAACACACTGAATATTGATACATTTCAAGTTTTTTATGATCAGGCCTTTTTTTTGCCATGATTATGAAGCAAATATTTTGATGATGATATGATCAGCTTAACTAGATAATAAGCTATAAGACCAGTGTACCAGATAATTTGGACCTGTTTATTACATGTAACCTACTGATATATTGTTTTGTCAGAAACGTAATTATATTCTCCTGTTGACATAACATACCCAGAGGAAGAGGGAGATACCAAATTATGTAGTCAATTATCAGAACTTCTTACTGAGAAATTAGATTTTTTATTTCATCAGTGGCACGCTCAACTTGATGTTATTTTCTCTGCTGCCCATCAAGACTGAAACTGTCTATTGTTGTAATGTGAATGAAGGTTGAGAGGAAACGTGGTGTACACACTGTTTATCACATTGTTGAAGCTAGTTCATAGAACTGCATTCTGCTTAAACCCTTTCACCACTGTAGACTTGAATGGACTCGTCCAGATAAATGCATGGTTGAGTCTACAAAAGTTATATAGGGGTTAATAATTATTTTAATTTCTAGTCAAACCAGTGGACACAAGAAATCTTAAAGATTTGCTTATAGTGAGTTTAGTGAAATGTAAACATGGATTGTATCATATGGAGGTTTCTGATGATCGTTGCAGGCTGGCTTTCTCTCATACTTTCTCTTGAACTATATATACAGACGCATTTCGTGTGATTTCATTTAGCATGGAAACTGGATATTTTCATGTCTCGAAACTTTCATTTTTCATTGCTCATACATTTTGATAAATAAACAGATTTTCTTGTCCCTGAGATGGTAATAATGTGCTTTTGATGAACTTGTGACTGTTCACCATGATGATTTATTTAAAAAGCAATTTTTTTAACGATCCGACACAGTTATAAACACAGATACAATACTGTAGGGATGGGAAAGCAAAACGTGTTCAAGGTTTCATAAACTCATTTCCAAAAATGAAATATTTCTAGATGTATATGTTCACACTAAATGTAGTTTATGCAAAATAAGTGACACTGTGAAGAGTAGGTAGACCAGATCGTAACCCTTGGCTAGCGAAGATGTGAAAAAATGTACCTGTATCTTTATAATAATTTTAATATTTGGCAATTATAGATACTGTACAATGTACTGTAAAAATCTGACCAATGAACCACTAGTAATTGTTTATCAGTTTATCAGAGACATGAATACTATTTTAGAACGTAATTCAAATATTTAAAGATAATGTGTACATGACTAGTGTAGTCACCACATGATTTGTTAAAATTCATTTATCGGATGGTCAAAATCGATCTTTCGTTTATTAAATAAAAGCTTATTCCTGGTACAGTTACAGTGTGTTCATATTTTAGTATTAAATCATAATTATAGCTATGGAAATTTCAATGTCCCTATACTGGGCCAGATTGAGGCTACAGTGAAGATCTTTTATCGTACCCTTTTTTTTACACAAACCTTTTTTATTGATTTGGTGTTACAGGTACAGGTGGAGGATGATCAGAGCAGAAATAATAACTTTCCGTTTGATAATATGATATCTTCTCTCACAATTCTTATATCAGTTACATTTACCAGATATTTCTAAAATATTTCTTTTACAAGTCTTTAAACTGCCTAGAATGTTTATCAGATTGAGTGATTGTTTCACATATTTAACACAGAAGTGATTGTTTTACATATCTAGTGAACTTCATTGTTACATTAATTATTAAAAAATCAATTCCATTAAGCCAAGCTAGGGTCGTGTGAATTTTTACCCTTTTCATTGTTGTTGCCGCCTCCCTGTATTATCCCTGTTTATTTTAATAAAACTTGAATCATTACGATGTTTACACTGTTTTAGATGTATACAGACCAACAACAGTGTAAATGTGATCAGAAATTGTCCGGAGCTTCAATAATACTGGTGATGTTTACCAGGACAGACTTTGAGCATGCTTCACTTGCCTGCAGTGCTGCAATCCCTGTGTAAGGCTAGTCCGGAATCTGTTGTACACAATAGGTAGGAAGTAACGTTACATCAGACAACCGTATTCAGTTAATAACAGTGTTAATTCAACTTAAATTTAAAAAATAAAAAATAAAAAAAATGTACATGTTAAGACAGGTATGATGTACGTAAAATGTATTTAGGTTAGGAGAGGGCTTAATTAAGTTATGAGAACTTGTGCCCAATCCTTTTTGTCATTTTCAAGGCAATAAAAATATGTTTAAACCAACAGTGGGTAGACTTTTAGATTACTCTAACACCCACAGTTCTTTTATTACGATTGCTTCCTACCTCTTAGGTATAATAACTTTTGAAATAGCACTTACTGTATTCTTTTTTTCCAAATAAAAAGTTATGGTATGTCAGTAATTGACTTATTGTTGTGTATTTGCATCCAAGGAGTTCCACATCAGCTGTGTGCTGACTTCGTATCCAGTATCGTCAGTTTCAAAGAACTTCCTAATTTGTGTATCAACAATGTTCTGTCTAAAGATTCCTTTTTTATACCCTGCTTTGATTGAAGTCAGGGGTATACATTATTAGCTTTGCCGTCTGCCCCTGCGTGTGTTCATCCCACTGGTTTCCAGAGCATAGCTTGCCCAATGTTACATAAATGGGCATCAAAATAGGTACATTATGGGAAGGTACATCACATCCTAAAACGAGGTCACTGTCACCTCAATACGACCTTGACCTCAAGTCAAAAACATTGGTTTCTGAGCATAACTCATCATTTTATAAATGGGCATCAAACTACGTATGTAGGTACATCATGAACAAGTGGTGTGTCACATGTTAAGAGAGATCACTGTGACCTCAATTTCACCTGTGATCTCGAGTACTAAATATCGATTAACCGAGCATACCTCAGCTGCTGTTTCCTGACTGGGCGTCAACATTTTTATATGCACATGATGCAAAGGCAGTGTTTCAGATCTTAAAACAAGGTTTCTGTGACCTTGACCTCAATAAAATAATGATTTCCGTAGGATATCTCTGTTGCTGTTTAATGACTGGGCATAAAACTATTTATGTATATAAGTACATCATAGGAATGCAGTGTGTTACATTCTAAAACAAGTTCTCTGTGACCTTGACCTCTAGAAATAAGGCATAATACAACAGGTTTCCTCAGTATTTCTCGGCCACTGTTTCATAAACAGACTTCAGACTTTATAGATACGTGAGATATGGGAGTAGGGGTATTCGTAAAGCACATGCTTAGAGTTAAATCTAGTACAGCTGTACTATAACAATGATTTATTCCATTCAAAAGAAAGACTTAAAATGCTTTATTACTTTTTAATTCAATGCTTTACATCGTCAACATATCTCAGATTCATAAAGTAAAAAATTGTGCAGGTTTGCTGGCGGACAGAAAACAACGATGGAATGGGTGTAATATGTTATACCAATTTTGACAAATAGTGAGGGATAAAACCTGCACCATAATTAATATTTTCAGTAAATATCTTTTACAATATGACACGTGGATTTCTGCAGGGAGCAACTATCAACACACCTTTATATATTGGGGAGTGCAAGCTTTTGGAAAACACTATAAATAACATATATCAAGTCAATATTGATACAAGATAAATAATCTCCATACTATACATTAAACAATCTCCAGTGGCTATTATACATGTATTTACAAACACAGAGTTACAAGCCTAACTATCAACCAACCGTAAGCAGCACCCAGCAGAATCTACCCTAGCTCCTAATCAGCGTTCTGCAGAGATTTTGTGGCAGATCTTTTAACATATCAAACAACAAGATGCAGACATTTAAAATGAATGCACATAACAAAATAATAAGTTATATTTGAGTTTCTGTAAGTGAACCACTATTCTGTGCATCAGTCATCACCATGGTTACTGTTTAGCCTTGCCCTGGTTGGCTACTTTCTCCATTGCAGCCTTGACCTGAGCTTCATCAGCCAGGTAGTAATGTTTCACTGGTTTTAAATCGGCTGTGAGCTCATATACCAGGGGAATACCTGCCAAAATGGTTAAACAATATCATTTAGAAATCAGGAACACAATAAAGTACATAATTCTGAGTTCTCACTTGTTGGGGATATATTTCTCTTACCCTGGAAAAGTGTATCCGCACTTTTACCGGTGTGAGATTTCCTTGTCTCACCCTAGGGTTGAGACGGGGGGATTCTCCTATTCATAACAATGGTATGACGTCACTTCAACAATAGAATGACGTCACGTCAACAATCCATTAACCCTGGATTTAGCATGTAACGTTATCATTACATTGTGTATATGATACACATTGGGAGAACAGGGTAAGAGAAAAAGAATCATTCACCCCCTTGTGGGTAAGATAGTGGAATCTCAACCCTCCGGGAAAGATTCTTAAGTTGCCAAACACACGGCAAAGCCTCGTATTTTGCAACATAAGAATCTTCCCCCTCGGATTAAGATTCCCCTATCTCAACCCCAAGGGGGTGAGAGATTCTATTAATCTTGCCCTTCTAGATGTTAAATTTCACCTGGAGGGGATATTTTCTTCCAACATGTACTTATTGAAATCTCACCTGTGGGATATTAAGTTTTAGAAATGTTTTCTCAAAGGGAGGCATCATGTACACCCCATCTAAATTTGTTCTGCCTTAATTTAACGCAAGCAATATGCCCCTTCAGATTCTCTATTTTTCAAACCAGCAGAAAACACTATCTCACCTGTAAATAAGGCAACTTTTACCTAAGGACATTAAGTTCTCATCTCTACACATGCTGGAATTACACCTGTTGTGGTATTTAATTCTCACCTGCAAAGAAGAAAAAAATCTCACCTGTTGGAATATTAAGTTCTGGGATCTCGGCGTCAGGTATGTTGTCCAGGTATTTCACCAGTGCCCGCAGACTGTTACCATGGGCCGAGATCACTACCCGCTGGCCAGACTATAAACAAATAAAAAAGAATTCAAATGTTTTCTAAAACATAGCTTACTGACCAAATGTTTAAAGGGTTGATCAGATTCATTCAAAGGATAATGACACTAATTACTGGTATGATGACGATGATATTTGCTGCACACTTTACCTATATTGAACTGTCTATTCCTCTAATCACTTACATATATTGAACTGTCTATTCCTCGAATCACTAATATTGAACTGCCTATTCCTCTAATCACTAATATTGGAATCCCTATTCCTCTAATCACTAATATTGAACTGTCTATTCCTCTAATCACTACTATTGAACTGTCTATTCTACTAATCACTTATATTGAACTGTCTATTCCTCTAATTACTTATATTGACCTATCTATTGCTCTTATCACTGACCTTAATGGTTGGGACGATGATGTCATGCCAGTAAGGTAGTACCCTGGCCACTGTGTCTTTGAGGCATTCACACCTGGGAACAACCGATGCATCCAAGTGCTGAAATATAAAATTATAAAAATCATTGTAACCATAACCATCAACTAACCATATTTGAATATGTTTTTTTCAAAATAAAATTGCAAATGGTAAAAAATGATTCTACTGATTCACACTTGTGTAACAAATTTATACATACACAGTATTTTGATATATTTCTCTTCTAACATATTTTGATCTCCATTGACTTGTTAATGTATCGGTAATGGGTATGTATCACAAGCATGCACCGATGATACTGTCCAAGATATATACTAATGAGACACAATCTGATCATTTGTGTACTTCAAAGATAAACTTGTTATAATGAAGCACCAAACAGGGGCCAAACAAGTTGGACATGAAACTCGAATATATTTTAATTCTTCTTCTCTCGATCCCTACATCTTACTATAGTTACACATTTCTCTTCTTTATATTTTTTTATTACAACACACGAGGTATACATTTCCCCTTCAAAGATATGTTACTTGAAAAGACATTAAAAATATGATTTTTTAAAGAAGTAATTTAAGCACATACAGAGTATTTTGGGTCGGTGGACGAAAGCCTGTCATCTCCATCCTCCAAGGCTGGAGGGGGAACATCATATGATCGCCTCCAAATCTGAAATAACATGCATAAAACAAAAGGTTAAAATCAAAGATATATTAAATGCAGTCATAAACCTAAAAGAGGTTTTGCATGCTTATACAGGTATATGCTATAGTCACCATTAAGTCAATAATTAAATTAACCTTACTTAAATCTCAAACAATTTTCAAATGCCACTTTTCACGGTGAATCTATTTCTTCAGAGTTCTTCTCCCTCTCTTTAGTTTAAGGAATGTTTCCGATCATGACTTTTATTGATTTACAGTCTGCACTGATATAGTTGTCTTCACCCAACCCACCACAACAACACCCTACCCAACACGAGGGTATATGCTACTCCAACATGAAGACCTCCCGTCCCATCATATCGACACCCCATCATACCGACACCCCATCCCCACATAAGATATCCCATGGCCATATATATATAAGAATCGACACCCCATCCCAACATAAAGACACATCACTCCAATATACCTAAGGACATCCAATCCCTCTTATCATCAGTCACCAACCCAACAAAGTACAACCAATCCCCCAACAAGGATGTCCTATTCCAAATGTTTTTTTAAAGGATCAGGGTCATCTTCTTCAATTAAGACCAAGACTGTGAACAACAAGCTTTTATAAATTTGCACCTTGACTTGTGCTTCACCATGTTTGGCGGCTGTCTCTGCCTTGTTGAGGCCCTGCAGACCTCCATAGTGACGCTCGTTCAGCCTCCAGTGCCTGGTGACAGGGATCCAGTGGTTGTCCATCTCATTCTGCACCATGTACAGGGTCTTTATCGCTCGCTTCAACACACTGGTGAAGGCTACATCAAACACAAACCCCTTCTCCTGCAACATCTGTAACAACAGGAATAACATCAAACACTTCTCGATTTCCACAATCCATTTAATGTGAAATACATGCATGTTTAACTTAGAACAACTTATAATTTAGTGTAAGCATTTCAGAAAAGAATTCTTATTACAATATCCTCTGATGATATTAACAGCAAGTCTTGATCTACAATATCACAAGCTCTCAGTTACTACATTACAAGTTATATTTAATAAACATTCTATCACTTGTTGAAAATTTCTTTTTCTGTTTATCTGTGGGTCAGTGACCTTATTTTATCCTATATAAATACTTTCCCGTAAGTTGGGGTATTACAGTAATTAATATCATTTTAGTACAATACATGACGGTAAACTCTCATATACTTTGCCAATATTACAAGACCATGAAACGTGATACTTGTCACATTTCACCGAGCAGTAAGATGAAAATGCAGCACCTCGGCTGATCAGAAGCTTACCTTTCCGGCATTCTTTGCCTCCTCGCATCCCTGCTCTGACAAATCTGCATCAAACCATCCACAGAATTTGTTTAATTTGTTCCATTCACTTTCTCCGTGCCTCACAAATACGATCGTGTACTTGGTAGTCATCTTGCCTGTGATGGATGTTCGTCCGATCGACCTTCAGCTGTACCGGCAAGGACGACCTTGACTTTGCAAATATAGCACTTCCGAGTTGCCTGATCACACAATATTCGTGAGAGTTACTTCCCTTTATACATGTAATATTCATAGTCCCGATTTGCAACATTTGATCAAATTTTCTATTAACCCCTAATTAATTCTTCCATTTATGTAGAAGTTGAGGCAACTAAAACAGAGACGCAAATTAACATATACAAACATGCATCTGGCTTTAAATGTATCTTCTATTGTCAAGTCGTTCATAGGTTTTACGGACTCTCATTTTGATGACGTGTTACCTATATTAGTAGCATTGGTAAAGTCAGAGACTTCTGACAAATACATTGCTTTACTTAAATGCTAAAATATCATCGTTTAACAGAAATCAGTAAAGCCCAAGTTTTAAGTATACCATTAGCAGGGGCGTACCAAGCGACAGGAAAAAAAGTAAAAAAATAAGAATGTATGGCAAATCACAATAAAATAAAATATTATCACTCAGATAAAAACATTAGAAAACAACAATACTCTTGGTCTCGAAAAACGCAGAGACATGTAGCTGATCATGAGCTTTAATTTGTTCCGGTGCCTTCAGGCTTCACTTACATGTATAGTAGTCTCCTTATCCGTATTCGTGTGAATAAACCCAAATTCAAATTTAGTTTTCTTTCACGTACACAAATCGTTTATAAGAAAATATACAAAAAACTTATAATCTAACGAGAAAATAGCCATCAGACACATCTCTACTAGTCCTCCTTAGGAAAGGATGCTTATTAACCCTTCCAGTACCTTCCCCTTAGAGATGAGTCTCGGTCGCTGCTTTTCGGCAGTTACGGCATGGATTAACATAAGTTGCACTGCGCAGTAACAAACACTTTTGGCTGAATGGGGATGTCTCCGATATCTAATAATTAGGTCTGATGACTAATTAAGAACAATGAAAGATGTATTGGGAAAGTGGAGTCATCTTTAATGAGACTTAGAGATCTAAGGGAGGCAACCTTGACATTGGTCCACGGCTGCTGTACAAACTAAAGCATTATCTACGACAATAACATGTATCTAAAAGAGACGTGAAACAAATATTGTTAGTAAAATCTGGAAATTAACATCTGTTTCGCTTTTAGGCCGGTTAACGATAAACCCATTTTGGAACACATGATGGAATATGGTCTGGTAAAGCCAAAGCTTAAAATGAATCGAATATGAAATGACCATCGGGGAAATAAAGTGCAAGACCACACACTTGTATTTTTCTAACGAATCGGAAAGCACGTGTTTATTGCGCGGACGAATATATTCACGAGTGCGCGGAGCGCACCGAGTGAATATATACGTCCGCGCAATAAATGTGTGGTCTTGCTTTTATCACATACCTTCCGTAATTTGGTAGAGATCGATACAAAGATTTTATAAACTTTGATATTTTTTGCAAATACCGGGAACTTTTCAGTTCGACATGACAAGGGGATTCCCATAAAAAGTAGTTCCGGCTAGTAGGTAAATACAACATTCCGTATTGCACATGCGCAATACAGAACGTTGTATTTCATGGTCTGAAAATTGCTTGTATTCGAAAGAGCTTGAAGTCACTTTGCAGAATTTATGAAGCGACCGGAGAAAAACCTTCGGAGTAGTCAATAGCAGTATTTACCTCCGAGTAGCTGTCAGTCAATTTACAACCCGATCACCGGGAAATCCCAAATACCACTAACATTTGTAATGGTGTTTTCTAAATTTTACATACAGAAAGCATTGCTGAAGTTAAGGGAATAAATTACTTCAATGAGGGCGTTGGTAAAGGCGCTGGTATATATCCAGGCGACAGATACTACACGTCTGGGGAATTCAGAACGATTTTGAGTTCATGTCTTACTGATCAAATGTAATAATGCGTAACATGGGGAGAAGATCGCGCAACTAAGCATGCCTGTGAATTGACATCCTTTCATTATCACACGGGTGTGCATGTAAAACAGTTGCAAAAACTCTGTACGGTGTTTAATATGGAAAGCTGATTTGCTCGTTTGCTGGGTTATAAATTCACAACGCATCTTGTAGTTCTTAAGGGTTCCCTGAGTTTTTCTCTTTGCAAAATCTTTTTTTTTTGTTCTCTTAAAACTGTAATTGTATCACGAAGTCCAAATTTTCTTATATACTTATACCCTATTCCACCTTAACATATTTACTTTAAAATCAATTATCTAAAAAGATAATGTCATTCTTTCATATTATGCAGTTGCAAATGTATAAGACACAAAGCAATAGAAACCAACAATTATGATTGTACTTTGCATGTTCGTCGATGTAATATATGGCCCATCCTCGATACCCAGGGGTTACGCTCACTTTCGCTCTCTGCATCCCTGGTGTCATAGCAGAATTGAAGGCACGAAGATAGCTGTTTGATTCTCAGGTAAAAAAAAAACCTGACCAATAGCTAGGCTGATGCCTGTCCTTTGATGATTACAAAGAAGGGACGCCCGAGTTCAAAGCCTGTCAAGTTTTACCGTTACGTGACCGCGAGATTCTTTTGATGTTTATCAAAGGATCGAGCTAGTCTTCTTGTCTGATCAACAAGGTGGTACACACTGAGCCTTCAATACTGCTATGACATTTCCAGGGGTGTAGAGAGCGAAAGTGAGCGTAACCCCTGGATATCTAGGATGTATATGGCCATATCTGTATAGTATACAAAATACAATGATGGTGGTTTCGTGTTATCTATATGTGTAAACAAAGCAATTCCAATGTGTTGTATTGGTAAAATATAATGAATCCGGTTGTCATCTTACTTGGTAAAAATCTATACGGTATAAGAACATTTGCGTAACACATCCTGATGACCATATAGATAGTCTCTTGGCGAGTGAGAAACAGTTTCAATATCCAGATTCCGAACCTGTTCGACTGAAGTGCAGCATTTGCTACCGTTTGGTACCATTGGACTTTGAATGCGTTAAGAACACAGCAACCATGCTGGTCACCACACATCAGACATACATGTGAGTTAGAACACAGCAGCCCTGCTGGTCACCACACAACAGACAGACGTGTGAGTTAGAACACAGCAGCCATGCTGGTCACCACACATCAGACAGAAGTGTGAGTTAGAACACAGTAGCCCTGCTGGTCTCCACCCATCAGACAGAAGTGTGAGTTAGAACACAGCAGACGTGTGGGCACCACACATCAGGCAGAAGTGTGAGTTAGAACACAGCAGCCACGCTGGTCACCACACATCAGACAGAAGTGTGAGTTAGAACACAGTAGCCCTGCTGGTCTCCACCCATCAGACAGAAGTGTGAGTTAGAACACAGCAGACGTGTGGGCACCACACATCAGGCAGAAGTGTGAGTTAGAACACAGCAGCCACGCTGGTCACCACACATCAGACAGAAGTGTGAGTTAGAGCACAGCAGCCCTGCTGGTCACCAAACATCAGACAGAAGTGTGAGTTAGAACACAGCAGAGGTGTGGTCACCACACATCAGGCAGAAGTGTGAGTTAGAACACAGCAGACATGCTGGTCACCACACATCAGACAGAAGTGTGAGTTAGAACACAGTAGCCCTGCTGGTCACCACACATCAGACAGAAGTGTGAGTTAGAACACCGCAGCCATGCTGGTCACCACACATCCGACAGAAGTGTGAGTTAGAACACAGCAGCCATGCTGGTCACCACACATCAGACAGAAGTGTGAGACATGTATTATACTCATTGCAGATGAAAAACCAATACTACCCGTAGTTACGAGAGTCTGTCATGCAAAACATGTCACTTTGACTATGGTATCGGGTGTCCTCCTATCAGTCGGCTTGTTGGTGTGGTTGAAACTAATTTAATAACTGGATACACATAACAGGCATCGGATTGAGATAAAACAAAATAGCAAACAATATATCTAACCCCGTATCAATATGTTTGTCTCCAAGATCATTCGATGCTATCCATAAAGCTCCGTAGTTTACAGAAAGGCATCATTCCTCAAACGGTCTCAATTTGAATACCCCTTTTTGTAGACAACCTGAGGTGTACTATCTTTGGTTGTTGCTCATTGCTGCTCCGTGTTGATGTTGGTAGCGCAGACATATTTCTAGCCCCGACTATGTAACTAACTGGAAGAACTTGCCACACGGTGCAATGAAATGTTTTCATTGTTTTGCTTTCTGCATCGAGATTTTTTTTTGCAAATATATGTTCTTTAATACTTCGTATTTCTAGCATTAATATCCATAGTATTATGTTACACAGGATGTGTATAACAGCGATGAACATGACTGCGCTTGTGTCACTGGAAACTAATTCTTCTCATTTAGAGAGCAGCACTGGTATTTAAGGTAAAATATGAAAATGAAAGTCTGAAGTATTCCGACTATGTAGAAAAACGGGTAATGGTTTTTACGTAGACGACAACAAACAGTTATTTTTGCATTCCTTTTTAATTTTTGGGTAATATTCGCGAAGTAAAATAATGCAATAAAATATCATTGTTCTTATTTAAGGGAAGTATGGGCACAAAGTATTCAATTAATGCTCTTCTCTATGTCTTCGGTAACTTTCATCTCTCAACACTACGAGACCATAATGCACTAAACAGAGCAAGGTAACTAATTGACTCTGACATTTATAACATAAATAACATTTGACAGCTTACGGGAACCTGGCCATAAGACATGCGTCACACTCAATACTGAACTGTTGGATGTCGGTATGTGCTGATGGGAATAATTCACCTGAAGATACACTTTGCGATATTATCAAAGATGTTGTCAATCTTAGGTTGTTCAACCCAGTTCAGACCGATAACCTTTTCCTCTAGACTTGAGGATTCAAAGTTATCCGGTTTGATTTTCCTTTTAAAGACTAGACGCAATCAACATAAATAACATCTTACATCGAAATCAGTTCGTGCAAATATTCCAGTGTACCTGAGTATGCGAGTTCACTAGCCATTGCCTATACGCCTATTAATACTATATTGCATATATATTTTCACCATTAAATGATGCTATAAAAACATCTTATACGTATGTCAAGAACCACTCCACTTCATTGTTCTTGTTTTTATCTTTCTTTTTGTCACAAATCGGTTTGTCATGACATGACAGATGTCCTCAATTGTTGACAACATCAGGCTTTGAGGTTAATATGCCAAATGCCCAATCTATCGAGAGGTACCATCAAATAGAAGCTACAGTTCCAAATCCTTAAGGATTAAATTATTGATTTTGACAGAACGATGAACGCAGCACACAAACACAGGTGATTGCACCTTTAGAACTTTATGCTAATTTAGATTAATTATTCTTCATCATACTGCTGTTTCGTTTTTCTTGGACCTTAACAAATAGGCAAATCGATAAGAACTTCAGCTTATAAACCTTTATAAATGGGTTGAATTTCTAAATGAGACATCTAAAATTATATTTTATTTCTAGGTTTGAGTTACTTTGCTGGGGCAAAAATTTCAGAATTAATAAAGCTTAATTCTCGTTCATTCGACAGGAAAACACGAGAATGAATGTTTCGTCACCAAAAGACGAAAGAACGTGTATTAAAAATGATTAGATCTCGTTTTTCTTGGCGAAAAGACGAAACGACGAAATGGCAAAAATCAGCCCAACGTACCTTGTTGATAAAAAGACTCTCTATACTCTTAACCCCCACATAAAAATACTTATCGAATCAGCCACTGGATATCTATATGGCGATGTTAATACTTGGAGTGTTCGCCGCATGGGAGATAACTATTTATATAGTATATATATGCGCAGCTATGAATTTAAACTTACCATAGTAAAATACGGACTTCAAACACGCTTAGGTCAATTTAGAAATTTGTTAAAAGAATTTAAGCAGAACCTTTCACGCAGTCATTGTAAAAATATAGCGTTTAAATGCTTCTCAACACGAACTGTGTGATAATACTTATGTTCAACTCAAATCAAGACAGGTGCAGTTCCAGGTACATTTGTATGTGTCATTTTAATTTTTAAAGATATAAAGTGGTAGACTCTGTTGGTGGTTTCCTAGTCCCCACGGTTTGCCGTAAACCTTGATGGCCACAGTTATCTCATTCGAGTAGTGGTACGTTTTTTTGTATACACACTTTACTTGTTATTACTTATTTGATATTAACCAGTACTCTTCTAGTTTTTGAAATTCAATTAAATTAGTTAAGATTTTTTTACGCACCTCCCCTTCTGTTTCAACAGCAGTTGAGATCGATTTGTATTTCCAACCTTTCGGCCCCTAGCATCACTGTTGATTCCTAGAAGGACGAAACAGCTGTATGGTTCAGTGTCGTTTATGTTGGCAAACTGTGTCTATTACCAAGCTTTAAACTGTGTCTATTACCAAGCTTTAAGGTGCCGTCCCGTGTGTGTTTGTTAGGATCACCTCTGAAATGGTATATCAGTCTTTGTCCTTTAATCTAAATCTGAGAAACATGAAACTTATCTGGTTAAACATCACACCACTGGTAAGATAAAATATGCAGATGATGAAGTTGTTAATCTTTTTAACTATTTCTTTAGTGAATTTGGGAAATACTTTAATTAATCGCGCACTTTATTTTTTTTGTATTCCAATGCAAACACTATCATTCAAAGAGGATAAGGTGCTTGCTCGATCGTTAAATATGAGCGCTTTATGCACCAAGATTGAAGACAACAGATGCTACCCTTCGTTAGCTCATATCTTGATATTTTTCTGCAACATGACAAATACTAAGGAAGTCGGACAGTATTATTATTATAAAGGACCCAACATCAGCTTTCCTTTCCTCTGTAGTTCAAACGAATCTGCCTTGGTTGTCACGGTTGATTCGCTATTCGCTATTAGGATGATTTCCTATGTTGCATTCTACGACACTTCCTTGTTACATCTACTTTAGTTTACTGAAGAAATTTAGTGTCACAGTGATTACATGGTTTCCACTGATAAGATTACTTGGCATCGAGTCTTTCTTGTTTATGATATTTTTCCTGTACGATATTCCTTGTGATTTGCATGTTGACAATGATAGTTACTGCAGTTTTGTCACAAAATGGTAAGACGTTTCCAAACACGCAGCCTTTATTTCGACTATAAGCGAGTTCTTTTGATAAGTGGCTCACTCAATAAGATAATTGGACGCGTACGGTCACTGACATTTATTTTACATTTTGAAACACATCACTCAAAAAATAATTGATACACAAATTTATTACAAAACCAACACATTTCGTTGTTTTTCTGTATACGAGTATTTAACGCTAATGTATTACAGTCTTAATAATTCCTTTGTATAACGGTAGTTTATATGTTTTAAATATGCATTGTAGAGTGTCTATGTTTTCCTTTTCCATGTCTTGGTCCATGGTTGTTTACTTTCGTTGTATTGCACTATCTTACTCGAGAACATAGACAAAACAATCCAATTTCTGTAATTTCTCTCGAGCTTTATGATTTCGTTATGATCAAAAATATAATCTCTTTAATATTAATATAGGCACCTTTAAACAACATTAACAGCTCTGATCTGTAGTGTTCTTCAGCGAATCAAGATTCAAGAGAACGTGAAACACATTCACGTAATTAAACGTCATTAAAATAAGGTGACTGTAAATAAGGAAATCTGATAAACATATGCTCAAAGAAATATATTGAAAAGCTCGTTTTACCCATTGGTCACACAGGAAACCTATCTTACCATTATTAAAATCAACGACAAAAGCAACAAATGTTTAAATCCTCTTGTAAGACAAAACGGTCCAGCTGATGTTCGCACAACACTTTGTTTCTGTGACAGTATCCATCCCAGTACAATTGATCAAATAACAACCCATAT
The DNA here is from genome assembly GCF_002113885.1 of Mizuhopecten yessoensis. Taxonomy (NCBI): domain Eukaryota; kingdom Metazoa; phylum Mollusca; class Bivalvia; order Pectinida; family Pectinidae; genus Mizuhopecten; species Mizuhopecten yessoensis. The sequence continues at coordinate 1,767,355 of NW_018404097.1, forward strand.
GTTTAAACTGTTGGCTATATTCGTCTGAAGAGCCCATTAAATCACTACTATGATTTCAAAACGTACAGAGACATTCTTATAGAAATACATTGTACCGAATCTGTGCTCGCCGTATACTGTAGGAGCATGAGCAAATCTTGTCAGCTGCTCTATCCATATACGGAGTTCTTGCTTATCGGTTAGTATTACTTCTCTTTCGCGTTGATACACCTGATGGTATGACACTCTCAGTACTGTCATGGCGACGGTGTAGACGTGGTCCAGCCAAAAGGGCTCCGTGCTGCAGGCGGAGGAGTCATTCTCCGCCTCCTTCTGGTCCGGAATATTCGTTTTAGCCTCCGGAATCGCCTCGTGTTATCTGTTTCGGTCGCATTCGGAGACGGAGTCACATCGATATCAGGTGGCAGAATTGGGACAGCGACTGCGCGATTGTCCGTGGGACACACGCCGTCCGTGACTTTGATGTCGTCTATAGCCATGTCGCCTTGGTAACCACGCCCAATTATCCCCTCAAACACAATCTGTAACAGATGCAGTCATGTTAAATACTCTGTTTTTCTGATGCTATCACAAAAACGAAAGAAGTTTTGCATCTTTCTTGTTATAACAAGGACAGGTGTTGTATGGTGCAAGCATGGAGTAGAAAGGTATTTATGTGGCATTCTGCTTGTTATGTGCCTGGAACAGCAAAATATGGTTATGTATGGCACGTGTGGTTTAACTACATATACAACACTTTAACACACTAAACTATCTTTGTAATATATATAGATCCCAATATGTGTAACCTGTATTATATATTCCACCTTAACAACCGCACATAAATTTACATGTACATTTGAATCAATGTTAATGCATTTTGATACCCTCTAGAATCCAATTCCGCCAAAATAGCTTGGCAGGTGATAGTTGCCCGATGCTTGTTTACTGACTTACAAATTATTAGCCCGATCCAAGTCCAAAATTGTTAGTTATTATGAGCATATTTTTATCCCAAACCTTTTCACTGTTAGCACTTCTTTGATACTGGAAAAATAACTGACGCTTTATATACTTCAAAGCATTGCCTAGAATCAGCGGAGAACTACGACTGTCCCATGTACTAACACGTTTCCACATTACAGATCGGTTTGAAAATTGTTTTTGAAAGTGGGGAAACTAATGTATATCATATAATTCAAGTGTTTCACCTGATAACCGATTCGAGCGAGTTGTTCCGGTATCACCAACCGCGCAAGAATCCACGTGTCACCTTGGTTACCATGTGTCCTCCACACCGCCCGCGTGTCTTCTACGGATTCTGTCTGTTAAAATTACAAATAACATTAGACAAATTAAAATTAAAGCATTCATATTCCGTAGAAATAGCTGTTTTAACACAATTTTTACCCACTAAGCGAATTCAATGAATCACTTCTGGATAGCATTGTATAATTGTATAAGACGGTGGATTCAACGATCTTACATATTTAATATTTCATTCTTAGGTCTGTTGCCTTTTTGTACGTCTTTGTTGAACATACTGTCTTGTCTCTACATCTGTCCCGTCTCTACATCTGTCTTGTCTCTACATCTGTCTTGTCTCTACATCTGTCTGTCTCTACATCTGTCCTGTCTGTATCTACATCTGTCTTGTCTCTACATCTGTCTGGTCTGTCTCTACTTCTGTCTTGTCTCTACATCTGTCTTGTTTCTACATCTGTCTTGTCTCTACATCTGTCCCGTCTCTACATCTGTCTTGTCTCTACATCTGTCTGTATCTACATCTGTCTTGTCTCTACATCTGTCTGGTCTGTCTCTACTTCTGTCTTGTCTCTACATCTGTCTTGTTTCTACATCTGTCTTGTCTCTACATCTGTCTTGATTCTACATCTGTCTTGTCTGTCTATACATCTGTCTTGTCTCTACATCTGTCTTGCCTGTCTCTACATCTGTCTTGTCTCTACATCTGTCCCGTCTCTACATCTGTCTTGTCTCTACATCTGTCCCGTCTCTACATCTGTCTTGTCTCTTCATCTGTCTTGTCTGTCTCTACATCTGTCCTGTCTCTATATCTGTCCTGTCTCTACATCTGTCCTGTCTGTCTCTACGTCTGTCCTGTCTCTACATCTGTCTTGTCTGTCTCTACAACTGTCTTGTCTCTACATCTGTCTGTCTCTCCATCTGTCTGTCTCTACATCTGTCTTGTCTCTACACCTGTCTTGTCTGTCTCTACATCTGTCTTGTCTCTACACCTGTCTTGTCTGTCTCTACATCTGTCTTGTCTCTACAACTGTCTGTCTCTACATCTGTCCTGTCTCTATATCTGTCCTGTCTCTACATCTGTCCTGTCTGTCTCTACGTCTGTCCTGTCTCTACATCTGTCTTGTCTGTCTCTACAACTGTCTTGTCTCTACATCTGTCTGTCTCTCCATCTGTCTGTCTCTACATCTGTCCTGTCTTGTCTCTACATCTGTCTTGTCTGCCTCTCCATCTGTCCTGTCTCTACATCTGTCTGTCTGTATCTACATCTGTCTTGTCTCTACATCTGTCCCGTCTCTACATCTGTCTTGTCTCTACATCTGTCTGGTCTGTCTCTACTTCTGTCTTGTCTCTACATCTGTCTTGTTTCTACATCTGTCTTGTCTCTACATCTGTCCCGTCTCTACATCTGTCTTGTCTCTACATCTTTCTGTCTCTACATCTGTCTGTCTCTACATCTGTATGTCTCTACATCTGTCTGTCTCTACATCTGTCCTGTCTCTACATCTATCCTGTCTCTACATCTGTCCTGTCTGTATCTACATCTGTCTTGTCTCTACATCTGTCTTGTCTGTCTCTACATCTGTCCTGTCTCTACATCTGTCTTGTCTCTACATCTGTCTTGTCTCTACATCTGTCCTGTCTCTACATCTGTCTTGTCTCTACATCTGTCTTGTCTGTCTCTACATCTGTCTTGTCTCTACATCTGTCCTATCTCTACATCTTTCTTGTCTCTACATCTGTCTTGTCTCTACATCTGTCTGGCTCTACATCTGTCCTGTCTCTACATCTGTCTGTCTCTTCATCTGTCCTGTCTGTCTCTACATCTGTCCTATCTCTACATCTTTCTGGTCTCTACATCTGTCTTGTCTCTACATCTGTGTCTCTACATCTGTCTTGTCTCTACATCTGTGTTGTCTCTACATCTGTCTTGTCTCTACATCTGTATTGTCTCTCTACATCTGTCCTGTCTATACATCTGTCTTGTCTCTACATCTGTCTTGTTTCTACATCTGTCCTGTCTCTACATCTGTCCTTTCTGTCTCTACATCTGTCTTGTCTCTACATCTGTCCTATCTCTACATCTGTCCTGTCTGTCTCTACATCTGTCCTATCTCTACATCTTTCTTGTCTCTACATGTGTCTTGTCTCTACATCTGTCCTGTCTGTCTCTACATCTGGCTTGTCTCTACATCTGTCTTGTCTTTCTCTACATCTGTCTTGTCTCTACATCTGTCGTGTCTCTACATCTGTCTTGTCTCTACATCTGTCTGTCTTACATCTGTCCTATCTCTACATCTTTCTTGTCTCTACATGTGTCTTGTCTCTACATCTGTCCTGTCTCTACAACTGTCTTGTCTCTACATCTGTCTGTCTCTACCTCTGTCTGTCTCTCCATCTGTCTGTCTCTACATCTGTCTTGTCTCTGCATCTGTCTTGTCTCTACATCTGTCTGTCTCTATATCTGTCCTGTCTCTACATCTGTCTTGTCTCTGTCCTATCTCTACATCTTTCTTGTCTCTACATCTGTCTTGTCTCTACATCCGTCTTGTCTCTACATCTGTCCTGTCTCTACAACTGTCTTGTCTCTACATCTGTCTGTCTCTACCTCTGTCTGTCTCTCCATCTGTCTGTCTCTACATCTGTCTTGTCTCTTCATCTGTCTTGTCTCTACATCTGTCCTGTCTGTCTCTTCATCTGTCCTGTCTGTCTCTACATCTGTCCTATCTCTACATCTTTCTGGTCTCTACATCTGTCTTGTCTCTACATCTGTATTGTCTCTCTACATCTGTCCTGTCTATACATCTGTCTTGTCTCTACATCTGTCTTGTCTGTCTTTACATCTGTCTTGTCTCTACATCTGTCTTGTTTCTACATCTGTCCTGTCTCTACATCTGTCTTGTCTGTCTCTACATTTGTCCTGTCTCTACATCTGTCTTGTCTTTACATCTGTCTTGTCTCTACATCTGTCTTGTTTCTACATCTGTCCTGTCTCTACATCTGTCTTGGACTGCTTGGCTCAATTATTATTGTCCTGATTTTGTGTTCATCGGCTATCAATATGTTAAATAAATGAACTTATAAATGTCTCTACATCTGTCTGTCTCTACATCTGTCTTGTCTGTCTCTACATTTGTCCTGTCTCTACATCTGTCTTGTCTTTACATCTGTCTGTCTCTACATCTGTCTTGTCTCTTCATCTGTCCTGTCTGTCTCTACATCTGTCCTATCTCTACATCTTTCTGGTCTCTACATCTGTCTTGTCTCTACATCTGTATTGTCTCTACATCTGTCTTGTCTCTACATCTGTGTTGTCTCTACATCTGTCTTGTCTCTACATCTGTCTTGATTCTACATCTGTCTTGTCTCTACATCTGTCTGGTCTGTCTCTACATCTGTCTTGTCTCTACATCTGGCCTGTCTCTACATCTGTCTTGTACTGCTTGGCTCAATTATTATTGTCCTGATTTTGTGTTCACCTCTACATCTGTCCTGTCTCTACATCTGTCTGTCTCTATATCTGTCCTGTCTCTACATCTGTCTTGTCTCTACATCTGTGTCTCTACATCTGTCTTGTCTCTACATCTGGCCTGTCTCTACATCTGTCTTGTACTGCTTGGCTCAATTACTATTGTCCTGATTTTGTGTTCATCGGCTATCAATATGTTAAATAAATGAACTTATAAATGTCTCTACATCTGTCTGTCTCTACATCTGTCTTGTCCCTACATCTGTCCTGTCTCTACATCTGTCTTGTACTGCTTGGCTCAATTACTATTGTCCTGATTTTGTGTTCATCGGCTATCAATATGTTAAATAAATGAACTTATAAATCAATTGGATCATTTGCAAATTGTTTCGAGATATTCTGTCTCTACATCTGTCTGTCTCTACATCTGTCTTGTCTCTGCATCTGTCTTGTCTGTCTCTACATCTGTCCTGTTTCTACATCTGTCTTCTCTCTACATCTGTCTTGTCTCTACATCTGTCTGGTCTGTCTCTACTTCTGTCTTGTCTCTACATCTGTCTTGTCTCTTCATCTGTCCTGTCTGTCTCTACATCTGTCCTATCTCTACATCTTTCTGGTCTCTACATCTGTCTTGTCTCTACATCTGTCTGGTCTCTACATCTGTCCTGTCTGTCTCTACATCTGTCTTGTCTCTACATCAGTCATGATTCTACATCTGTCTTGTCTCTACATCTGTCTTGTTTCTACATCTGTCCTGTCTCTACATCTGTCTTGTATCTGTCTTGTCTGTCTCTACATCTGTCTTGTCTCTACCTCTGTCTTGTCTCTACATCTGTCCTGTCTCTGCATCTGTCTTGTCTCTACATCTGTCTTGTCTCTACAGCTGTCTTGTCTCTACATCTGTCCTGTCTCTACATCTGTCTTGTACTGCTTGGCTCAATTATTATTGTCCTGATTTTGTGTTCATCGGCTATCAATATGTTAAATAAATGAACTTATAAATCAATTGGATCATTTGCAAATTGTTTCGAGATATTTACGTACACCTACATTTTCTATGACACATTGAACCTCATGCTAAGTATGTATGACTCTTTCTTGAATAACTATGGTATCTACAGCTACAGGTATGTTTCAGAATATGTTTTATTCAATATTACACTGGTAAATGTAAATATGTTTTAACACCTTTAAGTAAAACCTTAAAATGTTCACCCAATTTATAATGACATAATATTTTCACATTAAGCATTTGTATTTCCGAAGTTGATGACCGTATCATTTATAAACTATCAGAACAATCTTTAAAAGTGATTCGGGAAAAGAAGCTTAACAACCCTCAAAACATATAGAGATTTGGTTTGTTACATTTCTATTTTACGTAAAACATAGAGATTCAGTATGTTACATTTCTATTTTACGTAAAACATATAGAGATTCAGTATGTTACATTTCTATTTTAAGTCGGTATTTAAAAAAACCCAAAGCAGGAGCTCTTGCTCTATCAGGCATACAGTTCGTTTAAAAAAAACCACGGCATGCTTATCTTTGGTTCTAAAAAAATACACACCTAAACTCTAGGGACCATACAGCTGGTACTTTACAACAACCATCGTGTATCAACAGAATACTCGTTTGTAGTTCCACATTAATACAGTAAGGAGACATTCATTTTTTCTACAAATCTTTAAACATCCACGATTCTAATACACTACACGGTTGTATATAAACTTCTATATATATTATCGCACCATTGGGAAATTAAATTGACACACCTGACGCGTGCAGTTATATATTTAGACATGCTGAACCAGTTAGATATGACCTTTTCACAGTAAACGTTGCCAGTGATATACAACATTGATGTTTGCCTGCTATACTGATGTCTGTGATAAATCTCATCCCCTGTTTGTAACTACCTCTCCTGTTATTCCGTCTTTGCGTATTGCAGAGTTATCTTCTCTTGGGAGCAGGTATTGATTGCTACGTCATTGGCCTGTGTGAGAAAATTACGTCGTTTTCTCAAAAAATGATGACGTTATTCTCACAAACAAGTGACGTAACAATCAATACCTGCTCCCAACAGAAGATAACTGCAATACGCGAAGACGGAATAGTGGCAGAATCTAATTACTCAAAAACTGCAATCGTTATTTAACTCAGCTGTTACTGGTGCAAGGATTTGTGTTACGGGTATATAGGTTGTTTTTTTTTTTTTTTTTATAAATATTTGTCAATAATTTTAATCACTTTCTTGACTGAAAAATAATATTCCCAGAAAAATGGAAATGAATCATGGCCATTCTGAAAACTTTCTGCAAGAACAAAAAATGCACAGATGTTAGTGTTTAGTCCGAATGATCAATAGCTTTGTCCGACAACGGATTTGTTATTTTTTGTGGAAAACATCAGCATTATTGCACCACTTCTAACCGTTAGATAATTATCACTCGAATTCTTTCTATGATCGTTCAGTGTCTTTCATAAGTTGACACCATTTTACTGTTTTAGATTGTTGCTGATCGGCATATTCTTCTGGATTTGAAAGAAGCCATCAAGATGTTTGTCACAGTGCCAATCCCCAGTATTACTATTTTTTTTCGATTATTTCCATGTGTGTGCCGTTTGGTTTTAATGTCGTTCTCCATTTCCCACTTTAATGACGTGACATAACTTGGACGTGATCTATGTTTACATGGTGGATGTCCTCGATGAAACGGAAGACGTCAATCCTTTCAGAAATACCAGGTCTTAATATCCCAACAATTTTGAAAGGTCTCCATCAAGGTTTTTTTCATATGTTCATTATTTGCCCTAATTTCATTGAGTTTGAGATCGTATTAAGGTTTTGTATGCTAATTCAATATTTTCGGTGTTTTTTCTAGGACTTTAATGACATAATATTTTTCAAAGATTATCCATCGATGAAAATTTGTTGGATTGAAGAAAAAATCTTTTGATCCCGAAATGTCGCTCAACTACAGTAATCCTCTAGTTTGAGCGTTTGTTAAGTTTTTTCCGTTTGTTCTGATAATTCCTAATTGACCATATTCCTAATTCCTAATCAACCTAATTGACTGTAAATAGCGTGTCAAAAGACTTTTTTTTTCGTAGACTTAAAAAAAAAAAAATCTTTGTGCCAGATATTGTAAAAACCCATTGAAAATACGAGTTTTTGTCTTAAAAAGTAAAATACGTCGAGGACGGAAACTTCCTAACACGTCGCGTCTGGAAATATATAGTGCGAGAAACGATAAAAAACGCAATAACCATGCAAGTACAAAACAGTACATATGACATATTATCAACCATATTTCAAGTTGAACTTACAGAATACGGACAAAAGAGCAATTTCGTATGTTTGTAAAATGATAACGTGTCCATTCATAGAGCAAAATAAGATTTGCACTAAATGTGGGAAACCTTTCCAAGACACTTTGTCACGGACTGTAACGTCACGTTCATTCTTAGAGAAACTGTCATGGACAAACTTATTAACTTCTACGGTATTCAACCTTTTCTCCTGTTATCACAAAAGACAGAAGAAGATTTTTGTAACCTTTTTCAAAGGCGCCATAGACCCAGATTACTTTGAAAAAAGTGTGAAAGATGAATTTGCCAAAGAGAGCGCTTATTTTCTGGGGAAAGCAGTACAGACATATTTTGATTCCAGTTAGTTAATCAATATAATGTAAATTCAAAAATAGATTGAATATACAATTGCTGCATAAACAATTGTGAGGTCATAGACGATGTAAGGCCATAAACAATTGTAAGGCCATAGACGGTGTAAGGCCATAAACAATTGTAAGGCCATAAACGGTGTAAGGCTATAAACAATTGTAAGGCCATAGACGGTGGAAGGCCATAAACAATTGTAAGGCCATAGACGGGGTAAGGGCATAAACAATTGTAAGGCCATAGACGGGGTAAGGGCATAAACAATTGTAAGGCCATAGACGGGGTAAGGGCATAAACAATTGTAAGGCCATAGACGATGTAAGGCCATAAACAATTGTAAGGCCTTAGACGGTGTAAGGCCATAAACAATTGCAAGGCCATAGACGGTGTAAGGCCATAAATAATTGTAAGGCCATAGACGGTGTAAGGCCTTAAACAATTGTAAGGCCATAGACGGTGTAAGGCCTTAAACAATTGTAAGGCCATAGACGGTGTAAGACCATAAACAATTGTAAGGTCATAGACGGTGTAAGGCCATAAACAATTGCAAGGCCATAGACGGTGTAAGGCCATAAATAATTGTAAGGCCATAGACGGTGTAAGGCCTTAAACAATTGTAAGGCCATAGACGGTGGAAGGCCATAAACAATTGTAAGGCCATAGCCGGTGTAAGGCCATAAACAATTGTAAGGACATAGACGGTGTAAGGCCATAAACAATTGTAAGGCCATAGACGGTGAATAATACAAGACAAATGTCAATAAGTTTATTTCTTAAAGGAGAAATGAAATAATTACGTTTTGTACATTATATTGCCAAAAGTCTGCTTTGCAATGAAAACTTATCCTTTTTGTTATATACCACTCTCAGTTTTGAGAAATAAAGAATGATGATGATGATGGTGCGTTTTGTTCTTTAGTATTAACTTAGAATAGACCTTAGGTATACCTATAATTATGTGGTAGAATTACCTTAGTATATTATGGAAATGTACCTGTGGATATATATTCTCTGAACGGGAAGTATATATGTACCGTTATATCTGTGGTATTATTACCTTAGTATAGACGTTAAGCGCGCTTAGAATCCTGTGGTATTATTACCTTAGTATAGACGTTAAGCGTGCTTAGAATCCTGTGGTATTATTACCTTAGTATAGACGTTAAGCGTGCCTAGAATCCTGTGGTATTATTACCTTAGTATAGACGTTAAGCGTGCTTAGAATCCTGTGGTATTATTACCTTAGTATAGACGTTAAGCGTGCTTAGAATCCTGTGGTATTATTACCTTAGTATAGACGTTAAGCGTGCATAGAATTCTGTGGTATTAATACCTTAGTATAGACGTTAAACGTGCCTAGAACTCTGTGGTATTATTACCTTAGTTTAGACGTTAAGCGCGCTTAAAAATCTGTGGTATTATTACCTTAGTATAGACGTGAATCGTGCCTAGAATTCTGTGGTATTATTACCTTAGTATAGACGTTAAGCGTGCCCATGGTCCTGCCGTACATATGGTAATAGAACTCCACACACTGCATGGTAAGCGAACGATATTTTACTGATAACAGGGAAGCTGTTTGACCGGGGCGTCGTCCCGAAGCTTCTATATACATAAAATGTCCTGAAAATAAATAATGAGCGAATTTATCAATATCAACATATATAACGTATATTAACAGCTGGTGAACAAACCGATTGCATAGGCATTGTATCTTTGGTCTGTTTGTGAGGTTGTGATAAATGAACGAGAAAAAATACACATGTAAAAATTGCATCAAAATAAAGCACATACAGTTTACAAAGTCAAACAATTTCAGCAATGACAAACGCCAGTACCATAAACAAAAACCCACCGAGAAACTAAAATACAAAGATGTCATATCATGCAATGAATATCGGGTACAATAAACAATGCTAGTAGAGTTCCAACAATGGGGTCCAGTGACCATTTTTCCCAGACCAAGGTTTAGAAGTTGATTTGGTCAATTTGAGGGGTGCTGATTAAAATGAGCTTGGTTGAACCTCATGAAAACGTGGGCTAACTCGGTCAAACGCGAAAATTCAAAATGGCTGCCACCCGGTGTCCAGTACATGTATATCATAAAAATACATATCATTGCTTCTAGATGTCCGTTTTATATGATTTTTGGGTCTAAATATATGTTTTGAGGGTCAGGGATTTCATTTATTAGCACAATAACTCAATAAAAGTAAGTGTTAGAACGACATTTTTTATAATATTATTATTATTATTATTATTATTTTGCTGCCAAAAACCAGATTAACCGCCAGCTGAATGCAGAAGAAAAGACCAGGAAGACTCACTTAATTATTTGAATGCAAAGTTTTCATCTTTAACCATTGTAAACTAGATAAAACAACCATGGTATGAAATGTTTGGCAATGATTTTGTTCATTTCGTGTTTAACGTTCTCGCATCAGCCAGAATCATATGTTAAATTAACGTCCTATTAAAAGCTAAGGTCATTTAAGGACGTGCCTCCATATGTGTTTTGTAAATGTGCAAGTGTGTATGTGTGCCGGAGACGGGGTATGTTGGTGTACTTGCCTCCTTGTGATAACTCGGATCTGATGCCGACTTTATAGTGCTATCTCACTGAAATACCATGTCGAAGGCACCAAGTACAGTATTCCGTCCGGTTACATTGTACAGACAAGGGTGAAGCAGTTGTTTCCATTCCCCTCAATGCTGAACCTTAATCAGGGAATTACAACTACAACTTTTAAGGATTTTGGTTTGTCCTGGCCTGGGGACAGACCCAAATTGCCTTTTTTTTTTTTACCTGGGCGAACGTTCAGCGTTTAAATAAAAAAAATGAGGTGTTGCCAAACAAGGCGCTAGGTTGTTAGAATAAAGAAATATGATACAGATCCCAAACATTGCAACGGATGTAGCAGATTAATTTTGGTCGCTTTTATGTACCCAAATAGAAGGCACAAAGGCAGATCCCCAATAGATCATATGAGGACAGGTGCCTAGGGAATCGCCGCCACAAACAACAAGTCGTTAGAAAAGAAAAAGGCACAAAGGATATGAAACGAGAACTAGAAGTGTTGTAATGGGGGAATCATATCAATTCTTGTCTCTGCCATATCCTCNGAAGACACAGATGAGACCCCCCAATTCTGCAACCCCCCTCACATCGATCGCCTCTGATGGTCATGCAGTGGGATTCAGCACTATTTTCCCCAAACCTGCACAGCTTGAGGACACACCTGCAAACAAACGTAAGGACAAAATCATTAGCTGCAGAGGTCTTGGCTCTGTAGAGGTAGCTAAAACCCTAATCCCATTACATATCCACAGTAGATGTGATGGCTTCAATGGATATGGGAAACTAAAACTCATGGGGCACGCAATTTTTAGGAAGACGTTGCAAAGCTTTTCCAGTGACACAAGAGGTTCTTTAGCAAATAACCACATTCACTATTGGACACATCTACAATGATAAAATCAGTAAACCTTTAGGTGAAACCAGAGCACTGAAGTGGGGTCAGATGGAAAAAAAGTCGAAGTGCCCAATCCCACTAAAGTTTGATTCTCACAATCTGAATGTGACACGAGTAAACTACCAACCTAACATTCAACTGAATCATAACAAGCCAAATGCAACCCCTGATCCACGGCAGAAGTGTATACATACTTGTACGATGATTTTGATGAGGATGATAAAAGTAATGATGACAAAGTTACATGAAGTGACTCTTAGAAAAGACGATGATGATGACTGAAAGTCTACATGTTTTATTGATCAAACAGCCTTTGCAGGTTGGGGAAAGAATAAGTCTACTGGATCCCACCGCATGACCATCAGATGAGACTAATGTAATGTGGGGCCCTATATAATTGTGTGTGTGTGTGTGTGTGTGTGTGTGTGTGTGGTGGGGGGTCTTCTACGAAGGGGATATAACATAGACCAAAATTAATCTGCTTCCCATTTACAACACTTTGATGTTTTCTCGCTTCCTATCTTTTCTGTTTTCTTTCTTTTTAACTACTTGTTGTTTGTGGCGGCGATTCCCTAAACACCCGTCCTCGTATGAACCATTAGGGATTTGCTTTTGTGTCCTCTATCTGGTTCGCCCGTTGTCAGTATAATGTTACCGGTTGGGGTGTCCTGCTGGGTGTCTTCGGTAGTATGTTTCAGTGAGGTAGCACTATAAAGTCGGCATCAGTTCCGGGCTATCACAAGGAGACAAACACGAACATATCGCAGTCTCCAAAAACACACACGCATACACTGCACGCATACACTACACGCATGCATCTTGCAAACAGGAGAGGCCGTCCTTAATTGACCATAGCTGTTGATAGGACGTTAAACAATACTAATCCAAATCAAACCAAATTGCTTGGCAACACCTCACTTTTGAACGTTCGCCCAGGTGCGTAGGACAATGGGTTCTGTCCCCAGGCCTTAAAAAATGCAGTTGTTATTTCCTGCTTAACGTTTAGCATTAAGGGGAAAGGTAACAACTACTTTACCAATGGTAAGTAAAATGTGACCGGACGGAATGCTGGGCTGGGTGCCTTCGGCATGGTATTTCAGTGATATAGCACTATATCAAATCCAAGCTATCACAAGGAGGCAAGTACACCAACACACACAAAAACACATGCATGCTTAAACAACACACACGGAGGCACGTCCTTAAATGACCTTAGCTGTCAATAGGACATTAAACAAATTAAAACCAAACCAGACTAATCATATGAGTTTTGCTGTTGCAAGACGTTTAACACGAAATGAACAAAATCATTGACCAAACATTTCTTGCAATGGTTATTTTATCTAGTTTACAATGGTTAAAAATGAAAACTTTGCATCCAAATAATTAAAGGTGTCTTCCTGGTCTTTTCCTTTCCAGTCAGCTGGCGGTTAGCTTGGTTTTTGACAGCAAAATAATAATAATAAAACAAAAACCATTTTTCGTTCTTACACTTACTGTTATCGAGTTATTGTGCTAATAAATGAAATCCCTGACCCTCAAAACATATATTTAGATCCAAAAATCATATAAAACAAAGATATGTATTTTTATGATATACTGGACGCCGGGTGGCGGCCATTTTGAATTTTCGCGTCTAACGTTTTCACCCCAGCTCATTTCAATCAGCACCCTCAATGAAAAAAGTTGATAAAACGTCAGAATAATTCGGACTACCTCACAATGACCAAAATCAACTTTCAAATCTTGGTCTGGGACAAATGGTCACGGGACCCCATTGTGGGAACTCTACTATGAGTACATTTATCACAAAATGTAGATTACCTAATGTATGTACTTTAAACAACCTGTGTCGCAGTGTACCGTAAAACCTGTGTACAAACAGGTGTCGCATACACGTCGGAGGTTGTCATAGTCTTAATGTGCCACAGATAGGCACGGTGATCTTTTTACAGCAAGGATCCCCGGGCTTGGTTAAACTACAACTTCAGGATAATTTTTGTTCTGAACGAAGACGATCTAGCAGGTTTTGACAGAGTTGAAAATGTATATAGTCTGTTTTCATCAGATGAGGAAGAGCGGGATTGATGACTTTTTTTAATGAATATTTGCGTCGAATTCAACATCTGCTCTAGTAATTGATGAAAAAAGAGCGATACATTTCATCATGATGACGGACTAGCTTGTAACTGACTTAGGTCGGACATAAAACAGACATCAACCCCAGCCGTCTGTTACAGTGGCGTGGCGGGGAGGTGATGATATATACAACCCCATGATGTATACTACTGTCAGGATTGGTGCTAACACGCACATGTAAACTTGACAGAAGTAATCGAACTCATTACATAGCGGAGGTACAGGTCATGGCGGCTTTGTTCATCACTAATAAATACTAAGAGGAAATGGGCCTTTTATAATCATTATCATTATACGGAACTGGGGTAAGCTATGAAACATGTTCCGGTCTCTAGTCAGTAGCATTGATAGAGTGTGGATAGATATAAACAAATAAATATAAAATCAAAAACGCTGAAATTATCAACATTTTGATTTTTTGGTCTACAAAGTCGAACTTATGTAAGAATTTTACACAGCCTATCGACATTCTAATGCAGTTATGTGATAATTGTCCAACGCTTTAATTTCACATACACGTAACTGCGTCCATTTCATTCCTGAACACATGATCGTATCATAATTTATATTGAACGTCATGATCACATCTGACATAGGAAAGAGAGTGGATAACGTTGAAGGGATGACTTACCGCCCGTTTTCGCCCCACATGTGTGGTCCCCCGTAGGACCTGTAGCACTAGAAGGCGTCTGGACACGTGCTCTCACCCAATTAAAATCGTCCGTGGTATTTTCTTGAACAAATCCACAAACATCTTTTGTCTCAAAACCACAGAACGTCTGAGTTTTAGCTGCAAAACCAAACACATGGATATTATTGTATGTTGCATAACGATTTCAAATGAGGGCATATACTTGTATTGCATTCAGGAAATTTTCTAATGAAATTTGGGTATATATGCAAGGAACCGCATTTCGTTACTAATGTATTCTGATTCTGACACCCGTTTCTTAATTGATCGTTCTTCTAATATCGTATTTGATGCACCTGCCATGCATTTCTATCATATGAAACCGGAAGTTGGAAAATGGGCTCTAGTTCCTGGTTTTAGTGTCACTCTTAAAATGCGGCTAAGGTCAGGGTTTTGAACAGGTATTATAACCTGATTGCGTTATTGTAAACAACTCTAGACTGGAACGGCAATTGCTTGGCGTCATTTTAAATGCTACAATGCATAAAGTATACACCGATTGTAAACAAAGAATTACGGGTTTACAATTCCGTATATTCCATAATCCTTAGCGTTCTTAGATAAACATAACAGCGATGAATGCAGAGATAGAGCAGACTGGCCTGGAGTTCTGCACACAGCAGCAGTTTCGGGATTAGTGACGTACTCGGTCCAGTGTTTAGTCTGTGATATGTGTGTAATAGGAGCAGGCGGCGATCAAAGCTACCAGTCACACATCAAACAAATGTAACCATGTCAGGTGCGACAGACATTTGACTAAGGAGAAAGTGTTTACGGGTTGTTTACATATCTAGCGATAGGATCTATTTAAATCTAATTTAGCCTCATCTACGATAATTACGCAATACCAACTGTTAGAGTAAACCTCGTGTTTTTGTGTGATGAAAAATGCTGTCTTGTCATGCCGTGGTATAATAGTTAATTGATAAGTCTTTGAGGAGTTTTTAGGCCTCTACAAGATCTCAACTCCATGTATCTGAAGTTAATAGTTTGTTTACTTACATTCCACTCAGGGTAGCGCTGTTCATACTTAGGTTTAAAAGAGATCGAGAAATAGGGATATGGACACACACATCAACTTGTAAATGTATGTTCATGGTCGCATTTTACATACTGCGTACTAGGGTAGGAACTACCGTTCGTGTGAAAAACGATCAATGATAATGTGTTAGTATTTGATGAATTAGAAAATGAAAATGCTTTAAAAAAAATACAATGTCCTTTATAAATATTAAACGCGTTGGACATATATATAACGCGTTAAATTGCATGGGGAATATGTTTAATACGTTAAAGTTCACTGTAACTATCAATTCAAAATGTTTCAGAAGATTTGTTGTTACGTTCTAGGCAGGGAACATGTTAACACCGGTTGGGAAACGATATATTGAGGTACATTCAGAATATTAATTGGCTGATTATTTAACGCAGTTGTTTTAAACGCGTTCCAGCTTTACGCGTTAAGAAGTTGTAAGATGATAAGCTGTTCACCGTAGCATTTCATGTTAAAATGCGTTAAAATTTAAATTTAATGCGTTTAAAATGTGAAAAAGTTTAAAAAGTGTTGGAACATTAGGACGTTGGAGTTAAATTGGCGTTTAAGTGGAAGGTTTACAAAGTAAACGCTCACGCGTTAATTGATGTCGTTTTTGATACTAACGTTCTTTCATACTAGTAGTACAGGGTAAATGACATTAAGATAGCTGATTGGTAAATATCCTCCACGCCATATTGCACGGATTACGCTCTACGTATTTACTTAATTAGATCATACTTCAGACGTATTTATATCCTACACGCTAAATATAATATCATACACTCTACAATACAATATGCACATTTGTCAGACATACCAAAGGAACTGCCAAAAAGTCAACTATCTTAACGGTACCTTTCCTCTACATTGTTCAGCATATACGTTATGCTTATGACTTCGTCTGATATTTTTATACAGCAACAATATTTCGTTGTTAATGTATTTAGGCCATTGGTAGGTTCATCGACTTTTCCAGACGTCACGACTGTTTGATACACGCTCTTAGTGTTTTTGTGTCATAAGAGGGTTATTTCAATTAAGAAATGAAAGGGAATCTTATAAGAAATCAGAGGAAGATAGCACAAACTACTCATCGGACTTGGAACAACTGGTGCCAGAGATACGACATACATTCTATATCTCCTATCTGATGACACCGTGTGTTGTATGTGCATATCTACGTGCAGGGAATTCCACTCTGATAGCACAGCAATGCGACCGTCAGAGCTTACACGGTTCATGTTAGAAACTGCTGCTCTATCAACAAAACCATGATTTATCACGCGCAAAACTCAGTTGCATCATTTATCTAAAGATCTTTTAATGAAACCGCATATTTCCCTTATTTCTGTGGTCTACTCCTGATTACATTCTCATAGAAGAAACAAAAAATCTGTAAACTTTATTCCGTACAGCCTTCCGTTCCCATTGTATAACAAAAACCTCTTTAAACTATCATAAATCTTTAATTGCATATATTTCTAAATTATATCCGTAATAGGTTTGAAAGAACAAGCACGGCATTCTTATTTGACACTTAAAATGACAAATTATCTAATCGGTTTTCCTGAATTTAATAGAGCACCGCCACTTCATACTATTAATGTATATGATTACTGCCTAGTAATGGCGTGATATGTTGAATACCTACGTACAGGGGACATTTACAGCCCTATTAGAGACGTGTTTGATACCTGTTCCCTTTAATGACCAAAAACATGTCTACCTAGCGCTACACACCACCGGCACACTATAAGGAGCCTGTCATTGCAGATGAAATATGAGAGAAGCGTAGAATAAGAACAAGAGCTTGATATTGTAAAGATAGTTTCTCAGTGACGTACTTCTTTCATCAGCTGAATATTGGATTTTACTTTGTCAGCAAAAGTACAAACGCCCTTATGGATGTTTTGCTTTTAAAGATGGTGTAAAGATTTTCACTCTATACCTGTTATATTTGACATAAGGGCAGTGACATTCTTATGTTTCCAGTCATAAAGCTCACATGTTTTATGGTGTTCTGTCATTATGTTTGGTGCTTAATTATTTCAGCGATAATGTTCAGATGATAAAAACACATGTCCTTTGAAGGATTGTGAAACCCACAGGAATGGAATTCATTGAGGGATATCGAGAACCCAAAATAGCAGGGTTCTCTTATCTATACTCAGGACGAACAGTTGTTGTATTTCTTTGTTTGTTTGTGTTTTAGGTTCTTTTTAACAGCTATAGCAATTTAAGGACGTGCCAGACTTTAGTGGTGGAGGACAGCCGGAGTATCCGGAGAAAACCATCGACCTGCTGTTATACACTGGCGACTGCTTCACGTAGGCATCGTACAGTGTACCCGCAAACAAGTGGTAACTGCCAGTGATCGAAGACGGTGAGACGCCTTGACCACTCAGCCAAAACCACGGCCCTATTTTGGTTGCATTTATTCATGTCCTTAAAGCTGACCGTACAGCACATGTTCTGTAAGTGTATCCTTACAAACAAGACGTGTTAAACAACAGCACTAATTGATACAAGTCATCATTCCCACAGTAAATTTCCCAAATATGATTAAGAAATTATGACATGACGAATTCATCAATGATCTTTTAAAAGTGCAATTGCAGAAGTAGCTTATTCTTTGAAGTTTATTATCTTGAACTTGTTACTTGTCGTATGGTTCCTCTGAAGTTGTGATATACCGTAGTCGTCAACCCTGTTCTGTCGTCCAACTCTCAGCGGGAACTGTCGCTGACCCACATTCGGGTTAGCTGTCCGTCAACGGACCCACATTTACCGCCTAGACTTGACAGGAGATATAAATCATTACATACAATTTCATGAAAATATGTATGTATTTTAAACGTTGATGTGCATAAAAATGTTTTCACATCATGCAATTTTTGATGGTCACGATAAAAAAAACCGTGTAATCTTAGACAAGTGTATTCTTTTTACGGAGCAAACAGCAAGACGCATTAATGTACATCTTGTGCACATAAATTGTAATCGGGAAATCTTGCATATTTTACCTCCTGAAGCATTAGCTTACAGTTTGTTTATTAAATGTATCAGAATACCAGATACAAAAACCTTGGCTGAATCACCATTCTGACACTCGTCAGTGTCTGGGTCTTTGCATTGTCAATACAGTGTGTACATACTGGTGCAAATATCCTAAAATGACATTTTTTAATACTGTAAGCGGTTTTTTGTTTGCAAAATATCTTTGAATAGTTTTCAGTAGTTGACAAGTTGTGATACCTTTCATTATGACTAGAAATACTTTTTTGCTAATATATTCGACGATGCACGATATGACGTATGAAAACAACTACAAACTAAACCATCCTTTGCTAAGATATGTAGTTCAAACCGTATATTTACGTTCAGATCAACAAATCAAAAACTATTTTATCTGAACCTGTGGATTCCTATGGTTCATGATATATTTTAAGCAAACTGTATTACCGACGGCAAGAACTGGAATTACACAATTAGTATAACGGGAAAAAGAACTGAACGAATTCCTACTGGGATATTTACCCCTGTTCGTGTTGTGTTTTGGTAACTAAAAATCACCGTGTTTCTTAATTGATTGTCTATAAAAAGTTCAAAGTTCAGCTGCATAATTATTTTCAAAACTTTTTCATGATTTTATTGTTTGATTCGAATATTTTAAACACGAATATGCTTAAAATTAATAACATACTTGTTTTATCCTACTCTCCTTTGTTCTTGCTGAGTAATACTTGCACGAGGAAAAACAACGAGTCTCCATGTCGTGTTTAAACACCCTGATTCTGTTATATTTACCTTTGTATATGCCTAAAATGAGCTTTTTGACCTAAGAATAGGGTACAGATAGGCCGGACTCATAAAATGTATAGAAATAACTCAAAGCAAGAATACTTTATAATTCAGCTGAAAAAGGTATCCCATTGCTTCCGTCATTGATACATTTTAAGGAAATGAGTCAGTAATTGGTTAACACGTTTCATAAAGCAATTCATTACCTTCAACGTAACGTGGGCGTTCAACCTGTATGATTCTTTTCTTATTTTAACAGTAGTGAAATTTTGTAATGTCAGCTGAATCGTTTTTGCAGTCGGCTGGTTACTCCATCAGAGATGGGGCACCAGCTGGGAATACTAAGCAGGCTAGTTAAGGTCCCCGTACGACCTCAGTGATAAACATCTACATACATAGATGCTCAATCTTTCATAAGCTTCAGACGGATTTAGCGGATGTAATTCGTACATTAAAAAATCCTAGTTATTTGTCGGAATTTCTGAATTCCACACCGACGGTTTATCAAGTGTACCTTTATGTAGACAACATCTACAAATGTTACCATCTGTGTTATGAGTAATAATACGATATTCAAACTACCTGTAGCCAAACGATTTACGTGTAGTCTATCAAAAGGCCTACACAAGCCAACAATCTTTCATTTTCGTTTCATTATTATTTTCACATCCTATCCCGTGAAGGAGGGAAAGACAGAAAGGACGTTGCTGTTTGTTTCTTAGTTTCATTTTGATCCGAATTATGTTTAGGATAAGGCTACATAAGTCAATTTCAGGTTTAATGCTATCCTGCTAAAACGGAATATCAAGGTATTCTACACAAACTGACATGCTCGTCATTGAAGCAACACATTATAATATAGCGTAGCCAGCCAAGAGTTATACAAGTATAAACAATTAGATAATCTATCATTTCCATGCAGCTTGTGATTAGTTATAATGTAGTAAGTCTGTAGTTACTCACAATTTTAAAATCTAGCATTTCCATTTATTTAGTGAATATTTACAATGTAGGCTGCCAGTAGTTAAACGAGAACATATGTTGACAATCTAGTATTTTCCATGTAGTTACTGATTAGTTTGACTTGTACACACAAGCTTACACGCTGGTCATTGTAATATCAGCCAGTATCCAGTATCGTTTCGAAGGTATTTTGTATATAGAACCCCAAGTTTATATGCGTATAAGCAGTATCAAGCATTTTGATTAAATTCGTCGGTCAGTACGGGTTTGTACCTAATCTGTTACTTATCGTTTATTCCAATATGTATTTAAAACAATAGAATACCGAATTATCAACAAAACCATAATTCGAAGTCAATATCCATAAAACTATGACAAAATATGAACAAAATAAATATTTAAACTGAGACCCTTGGAAAAGTACAAGGAGAATAAGACCAGGTGTTCTGGAAGGGTAAGAGTCTTCTTCTTTAATAATGGCACCCGCCATGTAAATGTAGGTCAAATCCAAGTAATGGCACTTCCTCATATCGAAAACGTGGGTAGTGTCACCAAAAGAACAAGGCACACTATTGAACATAAACAACACACCAGACTTCGTATCACACAAAGAAACTAGTATAAAAAAGAACCCAGAAATTAAAGTTTGGCGCCATCAGTCTAGAAAACACTTACTCCTGTATGTAATTTCTCATTAATTCTACGCATTTCTCTGCCCTAAGGTACAAAGAAAAGACAAAAGAAGGGGAAATTGATGGGAAGCACAATAAGTCAGGTACGTAATGAGACATGTGGAATTTTGAATTAATGTCAAATTATGTTTTGTTTTTGTACTGACTTGTTATGTTAACTTATGTTAAGTGTTTCATCTGTCTTAACAAGACACGAGATTCATTGCGTTTAGCCAGTCAGGGCTAAATAACATCGATACAAATACCTATTTCTACTGGCCGCCTTAAGTCTAAAACACAAGCAGTCACTAATTCGACTAGGACAATACGTTACACACAGAAAGCAGGCTGTTTCCGTGCTAACGATGTTTACAAACTGTACGCTATGATTGCAAACAATATTGATTCCACGTGTCTGAATTAATGGCTGTGTTTTGTTACCATCTACTTTCAATTACAGTAGGATACATTCTTTAAAATATCGTCAACCAGTGTCTGGACAAACAAACAATCGACTATTAAACCTGTTACGGAACCTTCAAATGTGGTTCAATGAATCTGATATTTCTGAATTGACGCTCGGTGAATAACAAGTCCTTTTATTCCATCCTTCCAAGGCGCCGATCTAGAAAATACTAATATGAGCACCATTAGAAAAGGCATTGGCGTTGCAAAGTCGACGGCAGAACATATCTTTATCATGGCTGCCGAGATCCGAAGCTTCAACCAACAATCTCATGTGACACTGCTGGTTGTTCATTGTACGGGTCCATAAAGACAGGTGCCGCTTTTGACAGGAATTGGGAAGATGTGCAGGTCATGATGAACCTGTCCTTTGAAGCTGAAGCCATTGATCATGCCATATATCTCCAACGTCTATACACTACTCTAGTGAGTTGACTGGTGATGTAATAAGCTTGGAGCTGGCCTGCTTCAGAAAACAAGGATACTATATTGGCACTGAAACTACTACATGTACCACAGATAACAAACATCCTAGTTTTTCTTAGGGTTCAGTGAAAATATTCCAAACCGATTGTGGACTTCTTTCTGTCGATATGATACTCACTATCGTTACTTTGCTGATGACACACGGTAAACTAGTACATGGTTATTTCACCACATGCGAGCTGAAAGTCCGAACATCATATACAATTATGGAAGATCTCACAATTGACCTTTGACCTCAGCACAATATATAAGAAAACTGTTTTCATTGCTGGTCGTCATCACATTTGATTGTTTTTAGATTTGAACTGATTCTACCTTAAATGTAAGTCAATGTCGTTTGTTGGAATAAATTCGACAGCCTTCATCCTTTTTAACTACTGGTCAAATTCCATGACATGTACAGCTGGATGAATGCCAACATGGTAGATTAACGTGAAGAACCCAGTCAACCTAATTGCACAATCCTGTTATTTTCGAATCAGAAACATTTGATACATCCGGTATTTTACCACTGTAGAAATTTTAAACGTTTAATTGTTTTGTACATTTACCTGTTACCTCCCATTTGGACTACGGTAATGCGCTGCTCAGTGGTATCTTTAATGACTATCTTACCATCTACAGAGGGTCCAAAACAATGCAGAAAGTCTGCTTACCCGTACAGGAAAGAAATAATGCATTTATCACCTGTACAATACCGTGCGGTACAAACATACGATAACATTCGTTTGCGCATTGTAGCTCTTCGTGCGTGCATGCGTGCATCGTACCATTGTATATATTACCAAACTTTAAACGTGGTACTTGAATGAACGTAACATACAGGTGATTGCACCTTTAACATTTGGTAATATATACAGTAATACTATAATACACATGCACTCACGAAGTGCTACAATGTGCATACAAATTTTATCGTTCAGATCTATTTGCCTAAGATACTAGTATATGCTTGTGTAAGTCTGGAACGATTGATTAACATGTGCTGTAAGGGTCTAAAAGTCGTTTAGAAAGCTAATAGGTTCACATAAATATGTTGTATATTTTTCTTAATGTTTTTATTATTTATTATCCATAAACAATTGAAACATTTGCGATCTTGTCAAGAACAACCGTTTCTTCAATAAGTGTGTCAGCATTCATTCTTTTTTCCCTCTAGACAAAAGAGATGGTTATCTCTTACTACATAGATAGATATCACGTTCATTATAGTTACCATAGAAACCATTTCGCTCGGGTCTAAAGGTACATCAAGTACATAAAAATATACAGCTCTTTAAGATACACGGCTGTATTTCGTATCAGATTATGAATGAAGACGACCTTTACGATAAGTTAAAATGCTTTTGCGGTAAACAGCACGGAATATGGTAAATCAGTGCGTGTGTACACATTGTATTTATCTCTACTCTTTGAACTGCAAGTTTGCTAATCTCGCCGTGCTTGACGATGACGCTATTCTTCATACAACACTGTCTTTGCACTGTTGTGTAAGCGATGTAATGTACGTACGTTACTACCGCCATTTACGTGTCTGATGTCTCCCTTTAACGAATCACCCTTAGTCTGATGTCTCCCATTAACTAACCACCCTTAGTCTGATGTCTCCAATTAACTAACCACTCTTAGTCTGATGTCTCCAATTAACTAATCACCCTCAGTTTGATGTATCATATTAACTAACCACCCTAAGTCTGATGTCTCCCATTAACTAACCACCCTTAGTTTGATGTCTCCCATTAACTAACCACCCTTAGTCTGATGTCTCCAATTAACTAACCACCCTTAGTTTGATGTATCGTATTAACTAAATACCCTTAGTCTGATGTCTCCCATTAACTGGCCACCCTTAGTCTGATGTCTCCCATTAACTAACCACCCTTAGTCTGATGTCTTCCATTAACTAACCACCCTTAGTCGTATGTCTCCCATTAACTAAACACCCTTAGTTTGATGTCTCCCATTAACTAACCACCCTTAGTCTGATGTCTTCCATTAACTAACCACCCTTAGTCGTATGTCTCCCATTAACTAACCACTATTAGTCTGATGTCTCCCATTAACTAACCACCCTTAGTCTGATGTATCCCATCAACTAACCACCCTTAGTCTGATGTCTCCCATTAACTAACCACCCTTATTCTGATGTCTCCCATTAACTAACCACCCTTAGTCTGATGTCTCCCATTAACTAATCACTCTTACCGATAAAGTTGTTTGATCCCTGTCGCTATCTGATCGAACATGCTTATTCATTATTGCAACGCTTTGGCATCATTTTCTATACAGTGCTTAAACAATGGATATGAATGAAGTCAATGAACTCAACGTATCGACACGAAACAAATAATAATGATTTTAATATCTAGATTTACAGCATCAATATATACTTTTACTGCATCAATGAGACACCATGAAGATAGAAAAACTGACAATGATTTTGAACTACTTTGTGATGTGGGATTCGAAAATCATTCAACTTCAACTTAAATAGAATACTCGGCAAAAACCGTAGACGGTCATATGTGGTCATATGCATGCAATGCTGAGCCTTGTGCAAATTAAAACTATATACAGGGAGAAGTTTTCTATGTCATCTCTCTCCTTACTGCCGCCTTAAAGGTGTCCAGGTCCTGAATCATGGCGACGCTTGGGGGCAGATATTCCATAGTGTGATGGTCCGGGGGAGTGTCTGTATGCGTTGGCGGTCGTGTGTGGGATGTACAGTTTGTGGGGGTGACTGTTCCTAGTCGTTTTGACAGTTGAGTCGGTGATGTGGTAGGCGATGGGTACTGCTACGCTGTAATGAATTATTTTGTGCAAAAATACGATGTCCGTTGTTTCACGTCTATGTTCTAGTGTTTCCCATTTTTAGACCATGACCATTTGTGTTGTACTATCTGTGTCTGGTTTGTTGTAGTCGAGTGGTAAGTGGAGGACGAATTGTGCTGAATTTTTCTAGACTTGCTAGACATTTCCTGGACATTGCCGCAATAAGAGTCGAAAGGGTCGTTATTTGTGTTCCATATAATCATTTCATTTCATTTTGTTTTCGTAAAATTTAAAATTGTAATGAAAAAGTATATATCGAACACATCTTACACACAGAACAGTTATACAAATTTCCAGAAGTTTTCAAATCAAGCAACCAGCAACGAGAAATGGTTTTGACTAGGACCAAAGACGAACAGTCCCTTTTCATGCCCAGGGGTAAAGGATAGGGGAAATTTCAACCTAAGTTTGTGAAGAAAAATAATCCCAACTTTGTTGGATCAAAGAAAGACACGTGTGATTGCACCTATACAGTTTGGTAATACACACAGTATGCCGAAAGTGAGTTACACTGCATACCACAGCTGTCTCGTCCTTCTATGACACAGTTGTGATGCTATGGGCCAAACATACGGAAAATCCAAATGTATCTAAGCTACCGTTGCGTGAGACTAAACTAATGTTGAAACAGGAAGGTGAGATGAGCTAAACTCTTGAATTATAACAATGTAATGAGAAATGTGGAATTTTTAATTAATGTCAAATTATGTGGGTTTTTTTTTGTACTGACTTGTTATGTTAACCTATATTAGGTGTTTCATCTGTCTTAACAAGACACGAGATTCATTGCGTTTAGCCAGTCAGGGCTTAATAACATCTATACAAATACCTCTTTCTACTGGCCGCCTTAAGTCTAAAACACAAGCAGTCACTAATTCGACTAGGACAATACGTACGTTACACATAGAAAGCAGGCTGTTTCCGTGCTAACGATATTTACAAACTGTAAGCTACATGTATGATTGCAATCAATATTGATTCCACGGGTCGGAATTAATGGCTGTGTTTTTGTTACCATCTACTTTCAATTACAGTAGGATACATTCTTTAAAATATCGTCAACCAGTGTCTGGACAAACAATCGACTATTAAACCTGTTACGGAACCTTCAAATGTGGTTCAATGAATCTGATATTTCTGAATTGACGCTCGGTGAATAACAAGTCCTTTTATTCCATCCTTCCAAGGCGCCGATGTAGAAAATACTAATATGAGCACCATTCGAAAAGGCATTGGCGTTGAAAAGTCGACGGCAGAATATATTTTTATCATGGCTGACGAGATTCGAAGCTTCAAACAACAATCGGCCTATCTCATGTGACACTGCTGGTTGTTCATTGTACGGG
The DNA here is from genome assembly GCF_002113885.1 of Mizuhopecten yessoensis. NCBI lineage: Eukaryota > Metazoa > Mollusca > Bivalvia > Pectinida > Pectinidae > Mizuhopecten > Mizuhopecten yessoensis. Next base: position 1,793,650 of record NW_018404097.1, read on the forward strand.
TCCATAAAGACAGGTGCCGCTTTTGACAGGAATTGGGAAGATGTGCAGGTCATGATGAAATTTGTCCTTTGAAGCTGAAGCCATTGATCATGCCATATATCTCCAACGTCTATACACTACTCTAGTGAGTTGACTGGTGATGTAATAAGCTTGGAGCTGGCCTGCTTCAGAAAACAAGGATACTATATTGGCACTGAAACTACTACATGTACCACAGATAACAAACATCCTAGTTTTTCTTAGGGTTCAGTGAAAATATTCCAAACCGATTGTGGACTTCTTTCTGTCGATATGATACTCACTATCGTTACTTTGCTGATGACACACGGATAAACTAGTACATGATTATTGCACCACATGCGAGCTGGAAATCCGAACATCATATTGTGTATTATCGTACCATTGTATATATTACCAAACTTTAAACGTGGTACTTGAATGATCGTAACGTAACATACAGGTGATTGCACCTTTATCATTTGGTAATATATACAGTAATACTATAATACACATGCACTCACGAAGTGCTACAATGTGCATACAAATTTTATCGTTCAGATCTATTTGCCTAAGATACTAGTATATGCTTGTGTAAGTCTGGAACGATTGATTAACATGTGCTGTAAGGGTCTAAAAGTCGTTTAGAAAGCTAATAAGTTCACATAAATATGTTGTATATTTTTCTTAATGTTTTTATTATTTATTATCCATAATTGAAACATTTGCGATCTTGTCAAGAACAATCGTTTCCTCAATAAGTGTGTCAGCATTCATTCTTTTTTTCCTCTAGACAAAAGAGATGGTTATCTCTTACTATATAGATTGATATCACGATTAAAGTTATAGAAACCATTTCGCTCGGGTCTAAAGGTACATCAAGTACATAAAAATATACAGCTCTTTAAGATACACGGCTGTATTTCGTATCAGATTATGAATGAAGACGACCTTTACGATAAGTTAAAATACTTGGCCTTTTTGCAGTTAACATCAAGTACATAAAAATATACAGCTCTTTAAGATACACGGCTGTATTTCGTATCAGATTATGAATGAAGACGACCTTTACGATAAGTTAAAATACTTGGCCTTTTTGCAGTAAACAGCCCGGAATATGGTAAATCAGTGCGTGCGTACACATTGTATGTATCCGCACTCTTAGAACTGCAAGTTTGCTAATCTCGCCGTGCTTGACTTTGACGAAATTCATCATACAACACTGTCTTTGCACTGTTGTGTAAGCGATGTAATGTACGTACGTCACAACCGCCCTTAACGTGTCTGATGTCTCCCATTAACTAACCACCCTTAGTCTGATGTCTCCCATTAACTAACCACCCTTAGTCTGATGTCTCCCATTAACTAACCACCCTTATTCTGATGTCTCCCATTAACTAACCACCCTTAGTCTGATGTCTCCCATTAACTAACCACCCTTAGCATGATGTCTCCCATTAACTAACCACCCTTAGTAGGATGTCTTCCATTAACTAATCACCCTTAGTCTGATGTATCCCATTAACTAACCACCCTTAGTCTGAAGTCCCCCATTAACTAACCACCCTTAGTCTGATGTCTCCCATTAACTAACCACCCTTATTCTGATGTCTCCCATTAACTAACCCCCCTTAGTCTGAAGTCCCCCATTAACTAACCTCCCTTAGTCTGATGTCTCCCTTTAACTAACCTCCCTTAGTCTGATGTCTCCTCTTAACTAACCACACTTAGTCTGATGTCTCCCATTAACTAACCACCTCTAGTCTGATGTCTCCCATTAACTAACCCCCCTTAGTCTGAAGTCCCCCATTAACTAACCCCCCTTAGTCTGATGTCTCCCTTTAACTAACCACCCTTAGTCTGATGTCTCCCATTAACTAACATTCTTATTCATTTTTGCAACGCTTTGGCATCATTTTCCATACAATGCTTAAACATTGGATATGAATGAAGTCAATGAACTCAACGTACCGACACGAAACAAATAAAAATGATTTCAATATCTAGATTTACAGCATCAATATATACTTTTACTGCATTGTTGGCTGGTAAAATCCTACAGAGGAAAGCATGTCCATGTCAATGACGTCACAATTCAAGTGCTGTTGAATATTTGTCACAACAATGAGACAACATGAAGATAGAAAAACTGACAATGATTTTGAACTACTTCGTGATGTGGAATTCGTAAATCATTCAACTTCAACTTAAATAGAATACTCGGCAAAAACCGTAGACGGTCATATGCATGCAATGCTGAGCCTTGTTCCAATTAAAACTATATGCAGGGAGAAGTTATCTATGTCATCTCTCTCCTCACTGCCGCCTTCAAGGTGTCCGGATCCTCAATCATGGCGACGCTTGGGGGCAGATATTCCATAGTGTGATGGTCCGGGGGAGTGTCTGTATGCATTGGCGTTCGTGTGTGAGATGTACAGTTTTGGGAGTGGCTGTTACTGGTCGTTGTGATAGTTGATTAGGTGATGCGGTAGGCGATAAGTACTACTGCGCTGTGATGAATTATTTTGTGCATAAAGACGATGTCCGTTGTTTCGCGTCTATGTTCTAGTGTTTCCCATTTTTAGATCCTTGACCATTTGTGTTGTACTATATGTCTGGTTTGTTGTAGTCGAGTGGTAAGTGGAGGACGAATTGTGCTGAATTTTTCTAGACTTGCTAGACATTTCCTGGACATTGCCGCAATAAGAGTCGAAAGGGTCGTTATTTGTGTTCCATATAATAATTTCATTTTATTTTGTTTTCGTAAAATTTAAAATTGTAATGAAAAAAGTATATATCGAACACATCTTACACACAGAACAGTTATACAAATTTCTAGAAGTTTTCAAATCAAGCAACCAGCAACGAGAAATGGTTTGAACTAGGACCAAAGACGAACAGTCCCTTTTCATGCCCAGGGGTAAAGGATAGGGGAAATTTCAACCTAAGTTTGTATCAAACTTTGTGCAGAAAAATAATCCCACTTTGTGGATCAAAGAAAGCCACGTGTGATTGCACCTATACAACTTTGTATTGATATCATATGAATTACACTGCATCATACACCAACTGTTTCATCCTTCTATGACACAGTTGTGATGCTATGGGCCAAACATACAGAAAATCCAAATGTATCTAAGCTACCGTTGCGTGTGTCTAAACTAATGTTCAAACAGGAAGGTGAGATGAGCTAAACTCTTGAATTATAACAATTTCAAAAATAAGAGGAGTATTGGTTTACTATAAATTAATATAACGTAAACAAGACTCCGCCGCTACACAAAATAATTCATTGTGTTCATCAAGGACGCCACCAGCAGAGTCTACCAGCTCGTGTCTGGACGTTAAACACACTTATGTGATTGCACAACAAATTTGGAAAAAAATACAGAATGGAAAAAATGAATCGCACTGCCTCATACAACTGTTTTACCTCCGTGATGTTAGGGACCAAAACGCTCGAATCCCAATGGGTCTAAACTACAATGAAACAGAAATGGGAGGTGCGTTAAATCTATTATCGGATATTCGGATATTCGCCTATTTCAGGACGTGATGTGTTTTTGGTCCTTTTGTGACGTTACGCACTGAAATTGGGTGTAAGATAGAAAACCATTTTCTTTCACATGTTTTTTGCCCTAGATAGTAATATCACTCACATACAATAATGAGGTACTTTGTAACTAAATCTTCAAACAGTTTCCTTACTACAAGAACAATGAAAATGAACAAAAGGTTTCCGGAAGCATATGTTTGGCAAAGCAAGTTTATATTCTGCATGTACGTACAATGATTTATCGGACAATCAATCAAAATAGACACGAAAGCTTATTTGTTACGCTTCCCTGGCAAGAATTTAAAAACATTTCGTGAAATAAACCAATCGTTTTTGTGAAGTGTGAAATTGGTCATGGCCGCGTCCTTTGAACACGTACATGTATATTGTTTTCTATTACACACGACATCCGTTCTAATGTTATAGTAAGCCTAATTGGTAGGATTATCAATGCTTGTCAACATACCTAACGTATTTGTAAAATTGAAACTGCATTATTACTTTCAAACTTTGGTATTGCGTTATGTTTTTAGGATTGAATTCACTTTTTATTATTTCTTTTAAACAACAAAATACAAACACAGACATTCCCTCACTCAAAATGTGAATAGTGTGTACTGAAAACGTGGTCTGATTTAAGCATTATTGCCAAGTACCACACTTAACGAATGTTGATGAATATAGAGTTTTTATTTAACTGTCTTCAAAAGCGCAAGGAACTGTTTAATTTGGTTTTATAACAGAGGTAAAATCAGTCATTTGAATTCAGCAATACACTACCCATATGACAATACAGATTTGGTCTGGACTTCTATCATTCTTTTATATCTTTACCATCATAAAACTGCAATCAATATACTTATACTCAAAACGACATCGGTCGGTACTGGCCTAATATTGTTATAAACATGTACTAATGAGTATTTCATAACTACTAGGGTAATATTATCATAAACATGCCCTAACGCGTATTTCAAAACTACTAGGTCAATATTGATATCAACATACCCTAATGAGTATTTCATAACTACTAGGTCAATATTGATATCAACATACCCTAATAAGTATTTTATAACTACTAGGTCAATAATGATATCAACATACCCTAATGAGTATTTTATAACTACTAACCAATATTGATATCAACATACCCTAATGAGTATTTTATAACAACTAGGTCAATATTGATATCAACATGCCCTAATGAGTGTTTTATAACTACTAGCTCAATATTGAAATAAACATGCCCTAATGAGTATTTTATAACTACTAGGTCAATATTGATATCAACATGCCCTAATAAGCCTTTTATAACTACTAGGCCAATATTGATATCAACATACCCTAATGAGTATTTTATAACTACTAGGCCAATATTGATATAACTACTAGGCCAATATTGATATCAACATGCCCTAATGAGTGTTTTATAACTACTAGGTCAATATTGATATCAACATGCCCTAATAAGTGTTTTATAACTACTAGGCCAATATTGATATCAACATACCCTAATGAGTGTTTTATAACTACTAGGTCTATATTGATATCAACATGCCCTAATGAGTGTTTTATAACTACTAGGTCAATATTGATATCAGCATACCCTAATGAGTGTTTTATAATTACTAGGCCAATATTGATATCATCATGCCCTAATGAGTGTTTTATAACTTCTAGGTCTATATTGATATCAACATGCCCTAATGAGTATTTTATAACTACTAGTTCAATATTGATATCAACATGCCCTAATGTGTATTTTATAACTACTAGGCCAATATTGATATCAACATGCCCTAATGAGTGTTTTATAACTACTAGGCCAATATTGATATCAACATGCCCTAATGAGTATTTTATAACTACTAGGTCAATATTGATATCAACATGCCCTAATGAGTATTTTATAACTACTAGGTCAATATTGATATCAACATGCCCTAATGAGTGTTTTATAACTACTAGGTCAATATTGATATCAACATGCCCTAATGAGTATTTTATAACTACTAGGTCAATATTGATATCAACATGCCCTAATGAGTGTTTTATAACTACTAGGTCTATATTGATATCAACATGCCCTAATGAGTATTTTATAACTACTAGGTCAATATTGATATCAACATGCCCTAATGAGTATTTTATAACTACTAGGTCAATATTGATATCAACATGCCCTAATGAGTATTTTATAACTACTAGGTCAATATTGATATCAACATGCCCTAATGAGTATTTTATAACTACTAGGTCAATATTGATATCAACATGCCCTAATGAGTATTTTATAACTACTAGGTCAATATTGATATCAACATGCCCTAATGAGTATTTTATAACTACTAGGTCAATATTGATATCAACATGCCCTAATGAGTATTTTATAACTACTAGGTCAATATTGATATCAACATGCCCTAATGAGTATTTTATAACTACTAGGTCAATATTGATATCAACATGGCCCAATGTTCTTCGGTTGATACAGCATCGCCGCTGAACGTTTTACAGTTGATACAATGAACACTTGAAAGACACTGACACATTTTCATTAATACAACACAGCTAATTATGAAGATGATGAATAAAACGTGAATATGGAGTATACATAAAGCGTCTGTATGAAGCGGAATGGGGGCGTTAACACTACATCAGTTATTGAATCAGTATTATGTATATGTTTATTGCTCTAATTATGTCTCCATAAACCCGTCTGGAGCCATTATCATTGTTCCTTACAGACGGGAGATCTGACGGGGAGAAGAAACACGCTCGTTACTGCAGGGAGACAAGGGACAGACGTCCTAGATATGTTACCAGATGCAACAGCCGGCCAGTAGTGACATTAGAGTGCAATAACGCAATGATATTCTAATGTCGTTCATGTAGTCTCTGATGTAGTCCATGTGGGTCTACTATAACAGTCACATTAACGAGATATGTCATTTCATTTCTGTTTTTGTAACTATTACGTGGGATTTGCATTGATGTTATGCGCAATACTTGGTTTCATATACAATTCCGGAACATGACACTCATTGCAAACGTTCAGTTAGTCTTAGATCATACATTGGTGCCGTAGCGATGTCTGACTATACGCAAACCTCTTATCAAATGTATAATCTAGGTGCCAGTCCTAAATATTTCACTTCACAAATCAAATATAGAGAGGAATGCATGCTATGTACAATTACGAGCATGATATGTACAATTACGAGCATGCTATGTACATTTACAATCAATGATCAAACAACTTTGAAAACAATTATTTTATCATAAGGTTTAAGCACACCATTTCTTACTTTCATGTATATATCTTGACATAACCATTACGAATTCAGACCTTTGCTTCTCACCAATAACTAACGCTATCTATTGCAGGATTATGACTTTTGTGAATTATTTTCAGACCTCCAACATAACAACATTCCCTACCGATAGTATGATTAGTATCAACTGAGTGGAGTATAGATTGTTTGTTTTTCCCGACGTGACGACAAATCAAATAGCTAATGTAATGAGAAATGATAAACAACAACGTTATCGGGAATTATAATTGACAAGAAGATAACTAATAGACAACCCGCAACATTATATGTAGATTTCCTGCAGACTAACGGGGGTTATGTACCGGTAATTTCTTGTCTGACAAACACGTGCATGAAAGGAAATTACTTTTCAAAAAGAAAAAATAGAGGTAACTACAGTTCAGTAACAGTATCTGTTGCCAGAGGACCAGGGAGACAGGGTATAGATTGAAACATCGCGATTATGTAACATGTGCGTGTCAGTATTTGGAGGAAACGTCGTGTTATGTCAGGAAGCACTGGGCCTACAATAGGAGGGACCTCACCCTTGTTATACCGGCTGCCAAATTAAGCGACAGGGATTCAACGTCGACTAACGGAGAAATGACGTCATTAGAATCAAATTTGCTCCGGTGTTGTTTTTGGAAGGCGTTCATTATCAACACGAAGCCTCACCTGCGGTAATAGGTGATGGTATCTTGTTGGAGAGATAGGTGTACTCTCAACCGACCACCAACAGCTATATAATTAGTACAATTAGTTATCTCTCCATTCCAAGGTGTGGCTAATTACCTTGTTTTATAACAGCAGGCTGAACTAACCTAATTCAGCCCTTACTGTATCAGGTAAATAATAAATTATATAATATGTACGGCGTTAATAATGCGTTCTAAATAAATTACAAAACTACTCTAAGGTGCTTTACAGCACACTTGCAATTGAGTCCTATAGATACATATAAACACATTTAAAAATCGTATCCACACAAATGTTTTTGTCCGAACATAATCACTAGAAATGCAAATATCTAACAAATTAAAACAAGTCAATGTAGGAAGCAAAAAAAGGTAAACATTGGATATTGACCCACGTGACCGTTCATTTACGCAGGTCTTATCAGTTGGTACTTAAGGTAACTAAAGTGTGCAATCAGCTGTCCGTGTCTTACGTTCATTCTTCTAAGCTGTTCCGAAGCGAATCTTAAATTCAGCGAAAAGAGAAAGTTGCTTATAAAACGCTTAATAACGTCATAGTTGTAAACCCATTATACATACTTAAACTAGTATTTCATGTGAACCAATGCCAGAATATATTCCGCCATAAGAGTCAACCACCTTATTGCGTAAACATAAACACGAGAAACATTAAGTAAGTAAGCACCTACTAGTATTAAAAATTATGTAAAGTAAAAAACAAAACAAATCCCTTTTCTGCATATACGGTTTAGTATGGCCATTGTTCATGGTAAAGCTATATGTCTACTATTAAAGTGAAAGTGTGTTTATTTCATTCTATTCAAATATAACAGCTTAGTTCAAACCTTCCTGGGATGTATTGATGGTTTAAAGTTCTTATAGCAGATGGTAAACCTTTCACCGAGTGGATGCAGCCTACCTATCAGAAACGTCAGCTTACTTAGGTAACAGTACGAGATTTTGAAACGTGGTAATTGGGATGGCTGACAAAATGTGACAAGTTTCTGTTAATGTTTATGAGCTTTTTAATCATTAAGGACATTCCAAGTTTACATCATAACTTGTACTGCGGCCAGTACCGTATACGTAACCAATGCAGCGAATCGAGCATGTACAGCCAACAAGACGTGTTCTGGATGGCTAGATATTGTATCAGAGATATCACCGAGTAGGAAATTACCGTAGACTAAACGATAGGTATGCCTTACATGCATACGGGGTGATGAAATGATTAATGCATCCAGTGTTCCTTTCTGGTAGCAACAGGGCTTTGAAATAGCATTTTACCTGTTTCTCCGTGTTCATTAAACTGTCGAAGTATGCATCTCGTTTCTTACAGCTGCGATCGTATCAAGGGTTTTGACACATTAAGCTTGACAGCTTGTGTCGACTAATGCTAACAAGAAACGTATTTACCTGATTAAGCTTATTCCTTGTGAGGTTCATCAAGCTGCTGATGTCTGAGAGACAAATCCAAGAATTTTGTCATCTAGGGGAGGAGTTTTTATGCCAACACACTACCGCCGTTCAGACGAACATGCCAGCTTGGCGTTTCCCTATTAACCTTATTACACTAATATATACGTTAGAACATGTTGCTATGGTAAATGATGTGAAATGCAACGGACGAGCCCAACATCGCTCAACACTTGTCACTAAAGGACGGCAGCAATGTTATCATTGACAGGTAGACGAACCGCCTCATTAGAGTGTCCCTTGCAATATAAGCAAGTTTTCATGGAATCTTGTTACATGTATAAAAGGAACCTCTAGACGCCAGTATACCATTTTCTCTGAGATCTCTAAAAAATAGTAGATTTGATACTTTGCGGTAGTTCTTTATATCCTTCTTGTCCATGCAACCACATTTTGTTACAACTTGATACCGGTGACTCAACCTATGTTCATGATTATGGAAAGCAAAGGAAATAATGATTAAAATCATTGTTTCTGTAGGCAGGTAGGAAGCGGATTCAGGAAAGAATCGGAAAATCTGGGGGCAGATACCTCCGTTACTATCCCTTCTTATTTTGATAAAATATAAAGTTGTATAGTCACGTATGCTAAGAAATCATCAAATATGTATACATATGTATGGGGGAAAGATTATCGATATGGGTCTGGGCGGGAAAAGGGACTTGTTAAGAGTATATCATATACATTAGTGTAATAGAAAAGTCATCCTTTTTGGAAAATAAACTGATGAAGAATGGAAAATAAACTGATGAAGAAATCCACGGAGACACATGATCTGATTGCATTTACATACATGGGCGTGCTAATGATACGGCATTTACACGATTTGTTTACTTTTTAACTCATTGAGAATAGAAACCTCCTGCTGTTACTCGCTGATGTACCGTAAGAGCCGACTAATGTGGGAACCCCTGCATAATTGGGGTTTGCTTTTGTGCCCTCAAAAGAGACCAAAAGGAATCTGCTCCACCCATTGCAATATTTGGGATCTTTCTCTTTCTTTCTATTTCTAACCACCTTATATTTCCTAGCGCCTTAAGCTTGCTTAGCAAACCCTCACTTTTGGCTTTAATGTTAAACGTTCGTCCTGGTGAGGAAGGCAATGGGTTCGGTCCCCTAGCCGGGACATACTAAAGTCCTTAAAAATGGTAGGTATTATTTCCCTGCTTAACGTTCAGCATTTAGTGTAATGGCAACAACTGATTCACACGTTGTCAGTATAATAAGTTCGGTCGCAGTGCTGTGCTGGGTGCATTAGACATCGTTTTCCCGTGATATAGCACTATAAAGTCAGTATAAGATCCGCGCTATCGAAAGGAGGCAATTATACTAATATACCCTGCCTCCAGCTGTTAATAGGACATTAAACAAAATAAAACCAAATCAACCAATCATTCTTACTTTGTCAGTGGCCTACTAATTTTCCTGAATTTACTAGGAGACATCACGAAGGAGCAACATGTGGGGCCGTGAAACATCACAAAGGTGTCACATGTGATAATAGAAAACATCATGAAGGATTAACGTGTGGTGACATGAGACATCATGAAGGACCACATGTGGTGACAGGAAACATCACGAAGAAGCAACATGTGGTTACAGGAGACTTCACGAAGGAGCAACATACAACGACAAGAAACATCACAAAGGAGCCAAATGGGATGACACGATACATCACGGAGGAACAACATAAACGACAGAAGACATCACAAATGAGCAACATGTGGTTACAGGAGACATCATGAAGGAGCAACATACAACGACAGGAGACATCACAAAGGAGACACATGTAGTGACAGGAGACATCACGAAGGAGACACATGTAGTGACAGGAGACATCATGAATGGGCAATATGTTGTTACAGGAGACATCACAAAGGAGACACATGTAGTGACAGGAGATATCACGAAGGAGACACATGTAGTGACAGGAGACATCACGAAGGAGACACATGTGGTGACAGGAGACATCACAAAGGAGACAAATGTAGTGACAGGAGACATCACAAAGGAGACACATGTGGTGACATGAGACATCACGAAGGAGACACATGTGGGGACAGGAGACATCACGAAGGAGACACATGTAGTGACAGGAGACAGCACGAAGGAGACACATGTAGTGACAGGAGACAGCACGAAGGAGACACATGTAGTGACAGGAGACAGCACGAAGGAGACACATGTAGTGACAGGAGACATCACGAAGGAGAAACATGTAGTGACAGGAGACATCACGAAGGAGACCCATGTAGTGACAGGAGACATCATGAATGGGCAATATGTTGTTACATGAGACATCACAAAGGAGACACATGTAGTGACAGGAGACATCACAAAGGAGACACATGTGGTGACATGAGACATCACGAAGGAGACACATGTGGTGACAGGAGACATCACGAAGGAGACACATGTGGTGACAGGAGTCATCACAAAGGAGACACATGTTGTGACAGGAGACATCACAAAGGAGACACATGTGGGGACAGGAGACATCACAAAGGAGACACATGTAGTGACAGGAGACATCATGAATGGGCAAAATGTTGTGACAGGAGACATCACAAAGGAGACACATGTGGTGACATGAGACATCACGAAGGAGACACATGTGGTGACAGGAGACATCACGAAGGAGACACATGTGGTGACAGGAGACATCACGAAGGAGACCCATGTAGTGACAGGAGACATCACGAAGGAGCCACATGTAGTGACAGGAGACATCACGAAGGAGACCCATGTAGTGACAGGAGACATCACGAAGGAGCCACATGTGGTGACAGGAGACATCACAAAGGAGACACGTGTGGTGACATGAGACATCACGAAGGAGACACATGTGGTGACAGGAGCCATCACAAAGGAGACACATGTAGTGACAGGAGACATCACGAAGGAGAAACATGTAGTGACAGGAGACATCACGAAGGAGACCCATGTAGTGACAGGAGACATCACGAAGGAGACCCATGTAGTGACAGGAGACATCATGAATGGGCAATATGTTGTTACAGGAGACATCACAAAGGAGACACATGTAGTGACAGGAGACATCACGAAGGAGACCCATGTGGTGACAGGAGACATCACGAAGGAGACACATGTGGTGACAGGAGACATCACGAAGGAGACACATGTGGTGACAGGAGACATCACGAAGGAGACCCATGTAGTGACAGGAGACATCACGAAGGAGACACATATAGTGACAGGAGACATCACGAAGGAGACACATGTGGTGACATGAGACATTACGAAGGAGACCCATGTAGTGACAGGAGACATCACGAAGGAGACACATGTAGTGACAGGATACATCATGAATGAGCATTGTGTTGTTACAGGAGACATCACAAAGGAGGCACATGTAGTGACAGGAGATATCACGAAGGAGACACATGTGGTGACAGGCGACATCACGAAGGAGACGCATATAGTTACAGGAGACATCACAAAGGAGACCCATGTGGTGACATGAGACATCACGAAGGAGGCACATGTAGTGACAGGATACATCATGAATGAGCATTGTGTTGTTACAGGAGACATCACAAAGGAGGCACATGTAGTGACAGGAGACATCACGAAGGAGACCCATGTAGTGATGTGGTGACAGGAGAATTCATGAATGGGCAATATGTTGTTACAGGAGACATCAGGAAGAATCCACATGTGGAAATGCTTACTCCTCTGAAGTACACTTTCTTTAAATATTGAATTTAAGTTCCTGATTTCGTCCTTTTGTGTTGACTATATGATGAATTTTGTTTGTACAATTTTAAGGGGAACACATGAGTTACTCGTGAAAATTTGCGAAGCTATAAACAACTGTGTCTCCTTTGGTAACGATCTAATGTTACAGGAACCTTTTGATATGGCACTCCAATATGTCATGTTTCATGCTGGGTTACCTGTGTGATGTTTTCAATGAACAAGACTTAGGCAAGATAATTTACGGTGAGCGGCACAGTAATTCTTTTAAATACCTACTTAATTCTTTGCCGAGAACGTTTATAATTCATAGAAAGTCATAACAAACATCGTCTTTTTAAGATTAGCGCAGTTTAGGTTCATTTTAAATGTTATAAACATTCTAGCAATCCAAAGAACAGAATGATTTCCGACAGCTTACATGTAGTGTCTTCACATGCTTGTTCTATTCACCATTCTGTCGGCAGCATCATTATAAACCCATATAGTCTGATTAGGGCCGTCTCTCTGGACAGGACGCGGATATACAGCCTCGTACCGAGTAATTCACAATTACAAACGATGATGTCTAGTCAGACTAAACACAGAGGGATAGGATATTACAATGGGGTTGGCAAAAACGTCTCCGTCTGTTCATGCACTCAGAATGTGTTCCAGGTGCATATTTAAATGCCATTACAAAGAACAACAGCATAAGAAACAAACAAACCATATGATTCGGGGTCGTTATGCAATTAATATATGATTTCGTTATCAAGATATTCACTTCAGATAATTGTGTTCTATTCAAACAAGGCGGTGTCGAAACTTTTGTACCAGAAAGGAATAAAAAGTCATTGTTGGAATCACTGCACGAGAAAAGGAAAATAGAGTCTCTGCTGGAATTACCATACTAGCATGCGAGGCACAGTTAGCTATTTACAAAGGTACTACACCAGAGCAGGTCGTTGGTGGACTTACTGTACCAAAGGTGAACCAAACACGCCCACACATGTGAATGCACCATTTAAATTCCGCACTATAACTAATATACCAACATTGGTTTCCACTGCATCATACAGCAGGTCTTATCGGTGATGCTAAGGGCCAACAAATTGTAAATTCAAATTGTTCTAAACTATTGTAGAAACAGAAGGGTAAGTGCGTAAAAAACATTAATTTATAAATTACAAAATGTAAAGGTGTACATGTATATTTCAAATTAAATAATTTGCATAGTGTGTATATTATGAACCATGTCACTAAAAGAGGTAAGAATATACAGTCCTTACTAAGTCGTTTGCGGGATAAACGTAAAAAATGAGGACGATATGAAGTCGTTGCTTGAATCACTGCACCAGAAAAATATATTATTATATAATTATGGACTTCGTGTGATGTCTATCCCTGATTTATGGTCCTGGTCTGAACAATATTCACAGAGGCCGAAGGTCGAGGTGAATATTATTCAGACCAGGCCCGTAAATCAGGGATAGACCGAAACTGAAGTCCACAATTGTTTTATTATATGACATTTTACAATGAGATTAATCCTTTTTCAAGTCTTAAACACATGGATGGCATGGACCATTTTAGAATCACAGAGTGAAGGACTTCAAATACAAAATAACATACACAAAAATTGAATTTCAGATTCAATTCATGTGATATTTAATTTCAAATAAATATTATTTGAAAAATTATTTGAACTGTAGTTGAATTCAGTAGTGTGAATGGTAACAGATTTAAAGACTGTCTGGGAAATAACCTCGGCCTATTTTTAGTAGCGGTCTGTAACACTTTTCTATATATAGGTCGAGGTCTGTAACACTTTTCTATTTATAGAACGAGGTCTGTAACACATTTACAGACTCGTCACGTGACGTCGCTCCTCCAATCAGGGCTGGGAATTAGCACCAGTCATATAATATTATATAATATACTTAAATGTTAGATGGAACTGTAGACAGTATATAATATACTTAAATGTAAGATGGAACTGTAGACAGTATATAATATACTTAAATGTAAGATGGAACTGTAGACAGTATATAATATACTAAAATGTGAGATGGAACTGTAGACAGAATATAATATACTTAAATGTAAGATGGAACTGTAGACAGTATATAATATACCAAAATGTAAGATGGAACTGTAGACAGTATATAATATATTAAATGTAAGATGGAACTGTAGACAGTATATAATATACTAAAATGTAAGATGGAACGGTAGACAGTATATAATATACTAAAATGTGAGATGGAACTGTAGACAGTATATAATATATCAAAATGTAAGATGGAACTGTAGACAGTATATAATATACTAGTACAACCTTCTTAAGATATACATAAAGATACTACTGATTGGTTTTAAAAGGACAAGGTGAAAATCCAAACTAAATGTCAATACGTACAACAACAACAGAAAAGACACCAAAGCAAAAGGCAAAACATGGTAGCCGCGGTGATCTGAGGTACTTTACAGTTATACCAATCACGATTAGTAACAAAAGACGGTACATGGTATATTTGAGAAGGTTGTTTTTATTGTATACCAAAGGTCTATTGCGTCTGGCAATAACTTTTATAGTGTATGCTGGCATGTTGAGGACTGGAAGCAACTAACAAAGGTCTCCTTCCTCCCAGACATAAACCGCCCGTCAGTTTAAATAATTCTGGTAAACAATTAACGGTAGTTTATCACAACCATTACAGTTGTGTTGCCGTACAGTGTGGTGCAGCAACATGTGATCTCTGTTCGATAACGTGGTATATGTGTGGTAAAATAGCTGATGTGATGTTACGTAAGAAGCCGAAATATTTACCTTACGTTTTGAAAGAAAAGAAAACACGAAAGGCCGTTTGTTTTTAAATCATTTAAAAAGAATTGCGTGATGTGACGGTCAAAACGTGTGAACAACTATATGTACTCGGTTACTACTTCGATGCTAGGTCCTGGAGGCATGTCATTAACTGTATAAACAGCTGTATGATCTACTGATGGACGACATCACAGATAGATGTCAAGAGCGTACTGAACAAACTTACATGACAGGAATGCAGGGGTATACATCGGACTGGAGGATAGTTACAGGGAGGGGTACAGAAACACTCAGTATAACGAGGGAGGGAGGAATGTCACGTGGAGGGAGTTCAGGTACAGCCGGGTCAGAGGCAAGTATATGTCATCCACATACTTATTACAATGTACTCAAGTAGCAATCCTCTTAAGGCATAGCCCTGTTTGTATGAGTACATTCATATTAACCGCGTTCTTCACACGTACTGCACGTAATGGACCTGCTGCAACTCACTGCACTGAAGACATGCTATTCACGAAGTTCCTGTTGACGAGAGCTGTCATAACGTACATAATTTGGCTGCTTCACCTGTCCTAGATTCAGGTCCACCAAATATTGTACATTGTAGTTCAATTCCATATCTGTGATTTTATATACAAAAACAAGAACTAACTGTGAATGTTATACCACAATATTCAGGCTGTAAAGGATTCCTTTCTTTTCAATTTTATTGACATTCGAACCAGTAAGTTTATTGCTGCTTCGTGACACAAGGACCTGACAGCGCGAGAAGTAAGTCAGAGTATAATCCTTTCGATACCTGTATATTATTAATTTGGGAGGCAAAAGGCAATGGTAAACAACAGTAAACACACAAAGGGACATGGTTATAAGGGATTTATGAAATATAAATAACATGGTTCATCTGATCCTTGGATACTGCCAACGTCTTTGTGGGTAGATTTATGTTGAAGATCGCTAGCGGATGAACACATCCTGTCTGTACTATGGAAATCGTTTTTATACTATCTTAAACACGTATGTTTCATCATAAATAAACAATACATTAAATATAGTAGCAGTGTTATAAAATGATGATTTTACGCTGGTTGTTATTAGCTACCTTCAATGTTTGTATTGGTCAACTTTGACCTCAGTTACTTTTCATTGGTCAACTTTGACCTCAGTTACTTTTTATTGGTCATCATTGGGCAAACTACTGTGTTTAAAATTAAAAATGCAATAATATTTCTTTCATACTTGTAATTCAGTTTAACCCACGGCGATTAATTGTGAATTTAATTGTGATTTCGAGAATTTTATTACCCTGTTTCTATATGTACTGCGCTCGGCTCAAGACCAAACCGAAACAAATAATTTACATTCTAGAATAAAGAAAGCCCTCGACTTCTTACTGTTTGTTATTCTATTCATCTCAATATTATTAATTTAATTTCAAAAATTACAAAAGACACGAGGTTTACTGGAATAAAATAACACGATTAGAAACTGCCAGTCAATGAGGAACCTCTGTCTTTCAGCCAAACGTTACATCGGACTAATTACAACACTCAATCCACGGACTGCTTCGCGTTAGAGATTCTTTTGATGTCAAAACGCCCAGCTGGTTATAATGATGACATTCATAATATGTCTTCCCTAGACAAATCAACAATGCACTTTATATTTCACATTTCGAAAGTCGATTACTTCCGGTAATTGCTGGCATTAAAGTGAGCGCTTCTTTTTACAACATTTTTGATAAATTCGTTTTTACCGCATTTTCAGTTAAGCACATAATGAAACGTTCGTGTCAGCATTTTACCATTCATCTATGTCTCACTTGCACACTTAAATGTAGATATTAATGCAGGTCTATAAGTGATGCGGTACCCATCATCCCCTGTTAATGGAGAGCAATACGACCCTCAGGTGTAGGGGTGCTTCGAGTTTCTTGTATTCCACAATGGTCGTCCTTGTTACGTCTGTTTCCATCAGTCACCGGAGATAGTATCTCCCGAGCCGTCACACAGCCCACTAACATAACACACTAAACATAGCCGGCTATCTACTGACAAAGGAATTCATTAGCCGGCTATAACCAAACAGGTAGGAGTGAAGTAAATATAAAGGTAAGTTAATGTCCTAGGTGTGATACGGATCCATCTCGGATAGGTGACAATGATTGTTGATAAGAAACAAGTTTAATATAAACATAAATATGTCTTTGTGGGCATTCCATGATTATGATACTGGCGATGAAATACATACCGCAGAAAACAATACCGTGACAACGGGAAGAAAAGAGCAAACAGAAACAGAAGGGTTTGTTTGTTTGTTTAGGGTATAACCTCCCCGCACCAGATATAAAGTCTTATGGAGACCACAGTCTAGGGAGACACAACCGGAAAGAAAGGAAGGTAGGAAACACAAAAAAAGAAAGGACAATAGGAAACACAAAAAGAAAGGACGGTAGGAAACACGGAAAAGAAAGGACGGTAGGAAACACACAAAAAAGAAAGGACTGTGGGAAACACAGAAAAGAAAAGACGGTGGGAAACACAAAAGAAAGGACGGTAGGAAACACAGAAAAGAAAAGAAGGTGGGAAACACAAAAAAGAACGGACGGTGGGAAACACAGAAAAGAAAAGACGGTGGGAAACACAAAAAAGAAAGGACGGTAGGAAACACAGAAAAGAAAGACAGATTCCAATTGTTGCATTGATTCTAGCAGATCAATTTTAGTCTTTCCAATGTCCTCCAGGTAGAAAGCACCTAAGAAAACATCCGATTCTGTAGCTAAGGGGCCCACAGTTGTCGTCTCGTACGCTATGCAGAGGAATACAGCGTGTCTGTTCGTTCCCCAAATCTGCACAGGGTCAGAAACAGAAGGAGAATAAACAAGAGTATAACGTTAACAATAGGACGGGAAAATGCTAGACAACTGCTGTCTAGCCAGGATATGCCCCACTGCCTATTAATGTCGTTGTTATTTGGTCTATTTTTTCTTGTTTTTGTCACATGCGTTACCAAATATCTTAAATGATATACTATGTAGAACATCATCAACTACACACGGTCATAGTTACGTTATTTCCTTCCAGTAAATACTAAGCTTCCAAACTAATGAGTTGTCTCTATCGTTAAATGAATCTGCTTTGTATCGACGCATTTTAAACACACACTGATCAAAAATACTGTTCTGTCCTATCATACGATATTCACGAGTTTCCAGTGGTCTGCTTTGAACCTACTTTCATTTGCACAACACACATCTCGGTCACCCACACGTCTAAAATGAACTATTTGGTGGTCATTTCAAACGTTTGCATGAGCATGAATAGCAGTTTGTACAATTAATTAGTTTGGCAATCTATTATTTGATTGATGGTTGGGTATCCAGTCGCTGACTCCATTTATAATATCTTGCAACCCACATTCTTACACAAGCCCATATCTCATGTGGTCGACCCTTGTGAACTTGAGAACTGACAAGAATGGCACCATGTCATATCCGGGACAACAAATATGTCAATAGTTTTATGCCATAGTTAGAGACGTCTTCCTATTCAGATTCTCTTTTACTTCAGAACGCATTAACTTAATATATTCCGCCGATCAGAGCTCTTCAGCTTTGAAGTTAGATTTATAGGAACGAATCAACATGGCTTCCGAGTTTTAACAACAGATCATGTGACCCGTGACGGATACATTATTAGCCATAATTAGATCATCAACCTATAAACGGTGTCGTATTCTTAAAAGAAGCTGGTTTTCGATCATGTTTATCTAAAATGACCTCAGGTTAGGAATGTAACGTACCATGTAAGTGTCTTATTAACAGATAAATCACGGTTACCACGGTGATTTAGAGGGTCATTGGGTGTCACGTAGGGTGACGTGGCCTACAACATTGTCAAATTTGAAATAGATATCATTTTGCCACACAGACAACCAGAACGGTTTAACATACGTTTTTTCGGGCAGATATTTGCGATTGACACAATCGATGACGTATTCCCTTAGCTTTGTAATATTAACACTATGAGGAGCCAATGCATCAGTGATGGTCACCAGGGAGTGTTACACCACAGTCGTTCGAGCGACAAGTACATGATATGTGTTCCATTTAGAAAACTTTCGCTTTTCGAACAAACATGCTTATACTACAAAAAATTCAACAACAATTCGACAGAGACGACGCCAGATGTAAGACGATAAGAAAAAAAGATACTTGAAGAGTGAGCGGATCAATGTCTACCTAGCAACTGTGAATACTGAACCCAATTCCTGTTAGGGGACCCTACATTAGGAATGCAATGGGATACAGCAGGCAATTATATCCATAAAGCTGTCGATGTCTCTGACCTTTGAATCCGGTCAAACCTTTCCGGATATCTTCCCTGCAGTACAATATAGCGGTCGACAATCTAGACTTGTTTACAACGTGGGGCAGACGGACGGACACGATTGGGAGGTGGCACCCTGTGGAACACAGTAACACAACCTCCCAGAAATAGTAATATACAGCCCATCTTAAATCTCATATTCTTTACACGTAGTGTTAAACACAGTATGCTGCTATGGAAGATTGATTAATTAGTTTGGCAATCTATTATTTGATTGATGGTTGGGTATCCAGTCGCTGAATCCATTTATAATATCTTGCAACCCACATTCTTACACAAGCCCATATTTCATGTGGTCGACCCTTGTGAACTTGAGAACTGACAAGAACGGCACCATGTCATATCCGGGACAACAAATATGTCAATAGTTTTATGCCATAGTTAGAGACGTCTTCCTATTCAGATTCTCCTTTACTTTAGAACGCATTAAGTTAATATATTCCGCCGATCAGAGCTCTTCAGCTTTGAAGTTAGATTTATAGGAACGAATCAACATGGCTTCCGAGTTTTAACAACAGATCATGTGACCCGTGACGGATACATTATTAGCCATAATTAGATCATCAACCTATAAACGGTGTCGTATTCTGAAAAGAAGCTGGTTTTCGATCATGTTTATCTAAAATGACCTCAGGTTAGGAATGTAACGTACCATGTAAGTGTCTTATTAACAGATAAAGCACGGTTACCACGGTGATTTAGAGGGTCATTGGGTGTCACGTAGGGTGACGTGGCCTACAACATTGTCAAATTTGAAATAGATACCATTTTGCCACACAGACAACCAGAACGGTTTAACATACGTTTTTTCGGGCAGATATTTGCGATTGACACAATCGGTGACGTATTCCCCTAGCTTTGTAATATTAACACTATGAGGAGCCAATGCATCAGTGGTGGTCACCAGGGAGTGTTACACCACAGTCGTTCGAGCGACAAGTACATGATATGTGTTCCATTTAGAAAACTTTCGCTTTTCGAACAAACATGCTTATACTACAAAAATTTCAACAACAATTCGACAGAGACGACGCCAGATGTAAGACGATAAGGAAAAAAAAAGATACTTGAAGAGTGAGCGGATCAATGTCTACCTAGCAACTGTGAATACTGAACCCAATTCCTGTTAGGGGACCCTACATTAGGAATGCAATGGGATACAGCAGGAAAATTATATCCATAAAGCTGTCGATGTCTCTGACCTTTGAATCCGGTCAAACCTTTCCGGATATCTTCCCTGCAGTACAATATAGCGGTCGACAATCTAGACTTGTTTACAACGTGGGGCAGACGGATGGACCCGATTGGGAGGTGGCACCCTGTGGAACACAGTAATACAACCTCCCAGAAATAGTAATATACAGCCAATCTTAAATCTCATATTCTTTACACGTAGTGTTAAACACAGTATGCTGCTATGGAAGATTGAATGGTAGACATATTAGAAGCACCACGGCCCATTTCCACCCTGAAGTTTCCTTAGAACAATGGACACGTAAACGGCAATCAAGGCATGTTTGTTTCAGCAAATTCCGACATGTCGACCTTTCTCAATCATCATGTTTCAGCCTCGTTCTGGTATCGTAACGACATCTGGTGTAAAACATATAAAATAGGGGAGGGCGTTAGGTGTGAATAGTACCCACAGACGTGTGGCAGTAAAACCGCTATAAATCGCACGCGAGCATGTGGAAATATGGATCTGGGGTATGTGGTTGGGCCCAACACTTCCCTCCTTTATCTATGCACCCTTTCTTTATCTACACACATGTTCTCTTATTTTTATTCACCTGGGAAGGTGTGGCCGATATTCTCTTTAACTAGCGATAGTGCCATTTATCATCTTGAATTAGACTTGCTCTCAAATGCAGAAAGGTCAACCATCGGCAGTTTTAATATATGTCTAAGTTAAGAATTTCTCAACAGAAACCCTTTGGCTTGATGTATAGAACCATACCTTCGGAATTAAAACTATGTTTATTTTATAATTCCAATAAGGCAGGTTTGTGTCTTCATTAGTAACTGCACTTCGACGATAAGATGACTATAACATACACCGTGCCGGCGTTGCTTTTTACATTAATTATGGAAAGTTCATTGAGAGTGTTATTGGTTAATATTACAACTCAATTATAATATTTAAACTCGTGTATTTGTTCTCTATTGTAAAAAATCATCAGTAGCACACGCGCGCCATGCACGTGTCTATTGTGTATAATCTAATGAATCACAGGTTTCGAGTATCGCGTTCTTCTCCGCGTGTTTGGTTTCAGCTCAAATTTGTATATCAGACATATGATTCATAAAATTTCCAACTCAACAAAAGTAGTTTTCTTCGGTATACAAATTCATTGAAATATGGAATGTCCGAACCTTTCCGCGTAACATATGTATCTAATGAACACAAACGCTGTTAGAGTAACTGGCATTCTCATACCTTGAAGGCTACGCCAGAACGATGTCAAGGTCGTTAACGTATATATACCAAGGTCGCATGACACATGGGAAAAGGTCAAGGCCAAACTTGACTTTGGACAAAACGCAATTTCACAAACTCTACAAATGTCACATTCTTATTTGTCACACGTGGGCTTCACACGTGGGCTGTACACGTGCGGTACAGATGTGTTCATGTGTGACCACCGCTCCTATAGGTACATATACAGAAAATAAAGGGGACCTATCGAGGAAGAATGTTCAATCATTTGTGAAGAGGTATTGCTACAGTGTGACGCATTTGGAATTGAAAGCATTTGAATACAAACAACCCATTCCTTCCCTACAAACACTGATGTAAAGCAATGCCGTTCTTTTAACCCATTCTCTAACCGATGTTTAGTTGGAAACAATTCGTCTATATGGTGGCGCATATTTCTTTCTTTCCTTTTTTATCCTTAGTTATACAAAGTATCCATACGTATATTTCTTTCTTTCCGTTTTTATCCATAGTTATACATAATTTAAATAGGCTACATATGTATGAATTAAATGCAACCGTGCTGTTTTTTTCCTTTTTTATTTGTGACCTAGATTTTATTACATTTCGGAAGTGACATGTAGAACTATTTCCATCGGAAAGTATTTATAAATTTTACTCGGCGAAAGCTATCAATTATGAACTGTCCAATCAGAACAGTTATTTCTATTCTCTTCCTTCAAATCTACAGTAAAACGACGGTAGACTAAGTGTCTGTTATGGTATAGCTACATCCTTGGTACATATACTATGTTATCTACAGTTAAAAACTTTTGTTTTTGCAAAAAAATACCGCCAGACACATGTTATAGCCGAAAAAGATGACATAATGATTAGTAGACCATTTCGCATTGCGAACAGTCTTGGTATTAGATTATGGTGCCATGTTATGCTATTAATTATCGCACTTCCTTAACGCATTAACACATTCGTCTTTATGCTTTGAACTTGTGATAAAATCAGAAGGTTTTACGTTTTCCAGATAAATACCGCTCATATTTCACTTGTATGGCGAAATTACCGATTTATTTTCACTCCTTCAAATGGGAAACAACTAAATATGTAAAAATGGCAATAAACAATATATCTATATATAGTATAAAACTTCAAACGGTTTAATCATTAGAATTCCCATTTCAAAATTTCCTTTAAAACAAGGTTCAGCGATGTTTACAGTTATACAGTGTAAAGTTTTTATATTCCTTTTAGCGTAGCCAAGCGAAAGAATGTACATGAAAAGTTACACATTTTGTGAATATATAGACTGGGGAATCTTTGCCGTTAGTTGCATTGTTCTGAGTGAAGTCACAATAGGTGATATACCACATGTTATTATAGGCCTACCGGATATTAACAAGACGGTATTACAACACTGCTCAGCAAACGTATTTTGCTCGCGTTCGAAAATGTCTGTTTCCTTTGCTCGTTTTCGAAACGTCTGTTTCTTTGGACAAATGAAACAGACGTGTTCGAAAGCAAGCAGAGGAAACAGACGTTTTCGAAATCGAACTAAATACATTTTAAACTATTTTTTTATTATTCAAAACTGACTCAGCATTAGTTACTCATCCCAAACTGAGGAATCTTATTCCGAACACTGCATTACAGTCTAAGTCTATGACAGTGCTAAAGATGGTTTTGTTTTTAAACTTCATAGCAGTCTGACAATATGGCGGTGTTATCATATTTTATATGCGCCTGGGTATGTGCCAGTGTTTTTAATTCTATAACAGCCTGAATAAATGGTGGTGTTATTACATTTTATACCCTATAAATCAATCGTCTCGTTAACAATACTCCGGTGGTCTGGAGTAAAAGTTGTAAATAAATGTGCTTCGTCCAACTCTTTCCTAGTCCGATTCATGCTACTTTTCCTGTACATTTCTGTGTGAGAAAAGCATAAAATGATCAATCACAGCGTTACACTGCTCCTTCACCCTAGTCTTTCCTCCCGATCCGCGCCGTATGATGTTAATACTATCTGATAAAAAGCATCCGACTTAATATACCAGTTTCGCGGCTATGAAGGAGATACGTAGCAGCGGGGCGTCAACACACATGTCAAGTAGAGATACAGGTTTCCATTCCCTGACGAAATAACAAGAGTAGGTCTAACTGATATAATTTATCAAGCACCACTTACATGTATAGCAAATGTTTATTAACGTACTTGAAATACGCAATTTTCGTTGCGGTTTCAATTTTATAGCAAAAAAAAAAAGGTATTTCGATTCAACAACTTCAATTTCACAATTGAAGTAAATGTGTCGTTAACAAAATTTCTGGGTGATGAAAGTTTATAAGACTCGCCAAAAGCCTGTGGTGCTCCTACAGAACGGTCTCTAGACTTACAAACGCTTGGGTGAACCGAACTCTGTGTTTGTAGATTAAAATTCTCTGGCAGGGCTCGTTTACTTTGAGAACTTATTAGGACGGTTAAAACTTTAAACGACGTTTAACTCAGATCTTTACGATTCTAATTTCTTTATAGCGTCGTATAGTTTTGTGGATACAACTAAAGAGCATGCTAGAGTAGTTTGTATGAAATTTATGAGCGATGAAAGTCAGGCAGGGGTGTTAGATAATAGTACTCCTCATCACAGACGCAACAAGTGACAAGACGTTTAATTAATCACTAGGTCTGTATAGAGAGAACATTTCCACCTGTACGTGATGTATAGACAGTCTATATAACAGGTATATAAATATTTATCAAAAGTACGGGCATGTGGTTCATGTTTAACGACCACACTTTGAACAAGTTTTAGCTGTTTACCTACATGTACATTTTGTTTAAACATCGACTTCAGTTTTAAACAGGTTAACTACAATCAAGTTATTCCATTTAGCTCTGGCGCTAGCCTTTTTCTGCTTATGTGACGTTTTGTCGGCGCGGTGTGTATATAAATCTCGACCGAACATTACACTTAGTAACCTTTTCAATGTTTAAGATAGGTCACACAACTTACTATGCGTTTTGATTCAGAGCCGTTGTTACATGTATCATGTGATAGTTCCTCCGTTCATATGTTTTACACGTGTGGTATTACACCCTTGTCGTGTATTGTTAAGTTGGAACAAGAACACAGAGACGGGGGGGAAATCTGTTGTGCAAGAGTCAGAATGACATTCATATGACTTTCGAATCGGCGTCACATGATGGCACATCAGGTGGTCGGGATGACTACTGCATTCCCAGGTCACACGAACCTTGACCTTACAAATCCTCTGAACGTGTATTGACTTCATCAACGTAACCAAATATTTTGAAATTGTACGAAACTGTGCATCACTTTGAAAATGTTAATTGTGCGAAACTATGCAATGAAACGCCATAAATATCGTGAGAAAAATATAAGTCACCTAT
This sequence comes from Mizuhopecten yessoensis, assembly GCF_002113885.1. Classification (NCBI taxonomy): domain Eukaryota; kingdom Metazoa; phylum Mollusca; class Bivalvia; order Pectinida; family Pectinidae; genus Mizuhopecten; species Mizuhopecten yessoensis. The sequence continues at coordinate 1,819,445 of NW_018404097.1, forward strand.
TTAGCTAACCGGAAGTTATTTCCGCCCGACACGCATACTCGAATATAAGTAATTGCTCGCATGTGGTTTGAATACATAGATGCGACAAAAATACAGACATGAAGCAGTTTTCATTTACATAAACTCGAACAATAAAAAAAGATTAAACATTCCGTATGAACTGTGTTAAGACGCTAGAGCTTAAGACAGATGCTGTATTGTCGTAATGAGTATACATTTTACGTGTACACTCAAATATCTACTCTGGTTACTTAGAAGAGGGAGACGTTTGGACATTACTGATTAAAGATCCATCTAGTAATGAGTGATTCGTTTCGTCATGCTAAACTTGAGTTTGAAGATGGTAAAACAGTTCATGTTTCTTCTTTCTGAAATCGCCTGACCACTTATTTACTTCAGCGTTGATTAAAGTAACATTGTATAGTATTATTAGTAGCTTTCATTTCCAATTGATCTTAATTAAATATGTAGACATAGCCATTAAATGCGTTATCTCGCTTGCAAATTTAATTAAAACTACAACAGGTGTGCGGTCTGTACACGGCGGCCGCCCTTACCTGTTTGTATAGATGTACCGTACAGAAAGAGCTGACGTATTAATATCATAAATGTCTGGAAACATTAGATTAAATCGGAGATAGCCATAAGGATGGAAGAGAGCATACGTACATGGCCTTCGTCTGTATGAATTAAACAACTTGGTATTCGAGGAAATCTGGATAAATCATAATAGGCTAACACTAAGGAATTTGTCGCAGATAAAAACAAACATATATTTGATCAAAGTAAACAGTTACAATGTACTACATATAAGGCCTTAGCGATCATGAGATCTTTACGTAAACGAAATATTTGTTGATATTTTTCCGTAATTATATCTAAATATATTCCGAGGGAATAACACGTTTTTCTATCTAGAAGCTACACACACAGAAATATACGATGAGAACTATGATATTGGAACAAAACTAAGCTCCTTACTGAAGTCGGAGGTAAAATTCACTTTCTCTTAGATCTGTTATAAATTTCTAAATCTAATAGTGCGGTCAACAATAACACTTTTAAAAACACGTTCACTGACAGGACTATGTTTGATTGCAAAATTTCTTTACGAGGTTAACACATACATAATTGTGTTGAGACAGGCCTCTGATTTCTATACATAAGCTCTGTATAATGTACAATGTACTCGGGAGCCCCAACGTCTGAAATACGAGAACAACTAAAAATTGGGCAAACATGCAGTTTGTGCTCAGTGTGTAGTTTCAATATTGACAAAGAATTCGCTTCGTAAGCAGAAATTTATTATTTGAGATGTAAACGTGACAGTAATTTCGATTGTAAGTTTGCAGTATATATACCTCTGTGTTGTGTACATGTACAGGCAGTAGTGGCTGGGTTACTTAAACTTCATAGATAATTTTATAAACAAGTTTTAAATGTTTGCCATCGATGATGACATTTATGTGTCGTGCTTTTACCTTTTGTTATTTTAAAGCTTTAACATGTTAACTTGACAAGGCATTAAAGCTGTTTGAATCGCAGGCTTTGTTGAGTCTAGTGTACACATTTATTGTTCGTTTACATGTATACAAAACATCAGAGATTCCCTCAACGTCAATTCATAGCAAATATATGGTTTAGAATAAACAAAACCACCAATAAACAACGTTCTGATGACTTTAAGAAAATTCTTCTGTTCGTAAAAGGTTATTTAAATGATGAGTCTATTCAGCACGTGCGATTGGCATTAGGTCGATAGGATGACCAATATCTTCATCTTTAAAGGAAGACCGTTATTCTGACAGAAGCAAGAGAAGAGTAGAACACCTGGGCGAAAGGTGGTGGGTTGGGCTAGGTGGGTTGGCTACAGGTGGGGAAGGAGGATACGGGATGAGTGGGCCGGGATTGGGGATATAACTGGAGTAACTGAAGGTAGGTGGCGGGGTGGGAATACACGAGAGATGGGGTAGCAGAGACCTGTAGGTGTAGGTGGGTGGTGCGGCTACCGATGGGGGGG
>NW_018404097.1:1821525-1868257 GCF_002113885.1 Mizuhopecten yessoensis
GGGAGGGGGGGCTGTAGAATGAGATGGGTGGTGTGGCTACAGATGGGGGTAGGGGATGGGACTTTAGGTGAAAATGAGGGTGGTGCTACAGGCAGGGATATCTTCTAGTGAAAACTATGACGAGACATCTACAGGGTAGGATGGCCACTGTTTTACAACTGTACCACAGTTAACCGTTAATTATACAATGAGCCATCCATGCATGCAAGTTATCTGTTATTGTCGTATGCGTTTAATCGTCCGCAAAGATCAACTTGATTCTTTGTTAAACGTAACTATCTAACGGGCTGCTACGACCCATTGCCAACAGGTATTGTATGACGCCAACGCCCCATGACATCATTGCATTTCGGCGGAACAAAATATGTTGCGTAACGGTTGTTTGAAACGTTTAAGAATTACATGTCGGTAATGGACGTTCGGCGATTTTGTGTTTCGCCTATCGCATCCTAAAAGAATAGATAAAATGTATACATATATCATTTGTTTTCTGTCTATGAAGGTGATTTCTTATTTTAGCTTTTTATTTTTGTTTTGTTTTAGATCGCACCTTCTGTAAGATTATGACTAACAAATGACCTACATGATGGTATGGAATATTCAATACAACTTACCGGCATAGCAATCCATTAATTCCTCTTCCGTTTTTCTTAATGTCCGTTTGGTCCGCGCATGCCTATGTTTAAGGTCTGTGTGGTTTTGCTTTAAAGCGTTCAAAGCCTTTTCTGTTTTGTTAAACTTATAGATATAATATCCCAACTCCTCCTTTAGATTCGCCTCCGAGCGAACAAGTGTATAAAGCTGGATCTCCAAGGCCCGGAGTTTGGTCTCGGAAATGTTGAGGTCCTCGTTGGCCACCTCGAGCCTCGCCGACTTATCCTTGAGTTGGTTCTTTAATATGTAGCCTTCTCTCTGTAATGTGGCTGACTTGTGCTCAACCAGAATCAGTTCCTCCCCGGTATCGAGAAGGTCCTCCTGGGCCTCCCGTAGGACGACAATCGTCTCATTGTATCTTGCCTCCTTCTCGAGGAGCGCCATTGTCTTTTCCCTCAATTCTTCCCGAAGAGTTGAGAACTCTCGACTCAACCGGGACAGCAAAGAGGACTCAGTCCGGTTCGGAGCCTGTTGGATCGGCCCCTGTCCCGGGACATCGTTGTTGAAGGTACCGACCTCACCCCCGGGGTTCCGAGGTCCAGAAGGTACCGCATCCCTGAGAAGTTTCTGTACAGATGCTTCTAATTCGAGGATTCTATCCTCGTGGTTCGTCTTGACCACCTCAAGGTCGGATTCCGATACACGCACGTGCTGGTTAGAATTGTCATTCTGTTGGTCACTGTAGTTAACTCCCCCTGGTGAGCACTCTCCTTTCTGATGTGACAGAAGTATGTTATACGTGCACTGGCCGTCCTGTAGGACACACTGGTTGGCCAAAGTTTGAACCAATACTATCAACACTATACATGTATACTGTATACAGATTTTACACCCAAGCCGTAAAAACATATTCAATCTTCCTATACAAACAGTTGATTCCGATGAAACTTTCTGCACACATTTTCCGAAGCCTATGAAAAAAGATCCAGTGCAACAGTTACCGGGGCCTTAAGTGTAGTGAGTGAAGCAGTGGTGTCGGTAGAAATCATCTCCATCTCGACCTACCTATGGTTAATAGGCCCGCATACCCCGCGACAAATCATCGCTTTAATAGCGCAGCTCACTTTTATACCAATAAGCAGCAATAGGCTGGAAAGTGGGTCCAACACCTAATACATTTTGTCACACTTGTGTACACCTATTGGTAGGGTGTATTACAGATAACAATGGACTGGGCAGACAGACACACACCGTCACAAAGTTAAGTATACCGGCAGAACTGTTGTACTTACTTATCTTTTACTGCTGTATATATTATAATCTATACAAAGGGATATAAATTTGAGAGCGTCTGTAAGGAAAAAATAACGTTTTTTACACTAAATATGTGCAGAAACATGTACTTCTTAAGGCCATTTTTTTGTGAGACAGGTTCGCATTCACCACGATTTAGCTTTATAAAAGTTGAATGTAATGATTTGTAACTTATCGTAATTAAAAATAAAGAACATTGTACCTTGCACCGGTAACATTAATCCGGTGCATACCGTTCACATACTATGGTCTGACGGGTTGTGTATAAATATTTGTATTAATCATATTTAAAAATGCTCACGTGTGAGATGATATCTCATTATCATGACAAACGTGCGTATTAGATTACACACGCTACATATCTTCAGTTGACAGCACCATAGAGAACAAACGTGTTAAACAGGACTAATCGATCTCGGACCACTATTATTGTGGTTGTAATATAAATTTAAATACATTTCTATAATCAGATTGTTCTGAAATGTGATATTACCTGCTATATATCACCCATTGTGACGTCACAAAAGAACAATACAATGACGTCAGAAATTTGACTGCACTCGATAGTGTTTTCTTCATTTTCCAGTCTAAATATTTACCAAATGTGCATTTGAAAATGCTTTGTTGACTATATGATAACAAGAATGTAAAACTCGTTCTTATCATGCAAACCCATGCAGGTTGAGAATCGAGAAAAGAATACACCTGCTGTTACCTACGGCATGTATCGTAAGAGATGACTAATTCGCGAACCCCCTGAAAAATTGGGAATTTGCTTATGTGCCCTCTACTTGGGGACACAAAAGCGAAAAAATAAATAAGCTGCACCAATTGCAACGTTTGGGGTCTTTATCTTTCTTTCTACTTCTATCTACATTTTATTTCCTAGCCCCTTGCTTCCCAGGCCGAGACATACCAAAGTCCTTAAAAAATGGTAGTTGCTATTCCCTGCTTAACGTTCAGCATTTAGGGTAATGACAACAACTGGTTCACCCGTTGTCAGCATACTGTGACCGGGCGAGACGCTGTGCTGGTTGTCTTCGGCATGGTTTTTCAGTAAAATAACACTTTAAGGTCAGCATCAGATCCGCGCTATCACAAGGAGACAAGTACACCAACATATCCTGTCTCAGGTAAACATACACACCTGCACGCTTACACAGCACACATGGAGATACGTCCTTACATGACCTCAGCTGTTAATAGCCTAGGACGTCAAACAGAATAAAACAAAAAACAATCTCATCATTTATGTATATTAATATTTGCTTAGAAGGCAAATGTTGTTATGAGGCTATAACAACATTTGCTATTGTGAACATTTGCTATTGTGACGTCATCAATTTTATTGTCAACACTTGATTTGCTGTTCAAAAGCTGTTCGAAATAACGAAATAAAGCAAAACTACTCTATCAAATGTAAATGTAAATAATGAATGTTTAAAAGAATATTGTTATGGTCCTGTAACACACGTTTCTATTGCTATTGCTATTGCTATTACATAAAGCCCTATCGAACTTAGTCAAGTTTGTTATCAATAGCAATGTGTGTTATAGGACCATAACAACATTTTCTAAAACATTCATTGCTTAAATAACATGTATTGCTATCAATTTTGTAATACTTAGTATATACATCTACATAGAACATTGTGTATACCGGGAATATCACGCATCTGTCACACGGTACAATAACGGTATACACTTTGTATATCACATATAAAGTGTAACAGGAATAGAGTATCATTTTATATACCTGGTATATAACTTTTTGTTCATACCGTCAGTAAGTCTGAAATGATTTTATACACGTGTTACCGACAGTAAGCTAGGTATATTCATTGCACATCAGACCCTTACACAAGTACCACCCCGTCCCTATTCACGAAAACTGTTGATGCATCTAATTTACAGCAGCTAACACCTATAAAAACATTAAATGATGGCGGTGACCCGGATAACGTCTGATGTTTCCTCATCTGTCATACCAACCTCATCCTCCTCGTCTATCACATCTACTCCATCCGTCATCGTTATTACGAGGATGACTGATCGTGTACCGGCCTCCAGACAGCCACCTTGTATCAACAGTTTTTAAAGAAAAAGGAGCGGTATTCTTGTTTTATAGTTGTTGAAATGATAGCGTCATCCTGTCACAAAAGTATAAATGGAGGTAAAATAATATAATGTGAATTCTTTAAACCCATTTTAAAAATAATAAAAAGCTTTTTACATATGTGTAACGTATCACACATTTTTACAAAATATACACAAATTCATAAATATCGTGCTACATCAATAAAAAATGTCCAGTCACTAATTGGTTTGCGAGATACAAGAGTTTATATTAACACAAAGATTCCTAAAAATATGAGCAAGTTGAATTAAGAACGTCTTCCCCCATAGCTAAACATATTACTTGATTTGAGTATGTAAGATGTCACAGATCATTTCAAAATGTTAAATTTCCGGTATAATATTTCTGAAAATATCCCTCCTGGTCAAATAATAAAGTATCCCTTAGATCAGTATATAGATCACATTAACAGACGAAACGGACACGGACAGCTTTGGTTGTTGGTTGTTCACAAAAACAGCTCACAATGAACTTTGTTTCTCTGAAAAGTTAACTTAGCTTTCGTACTCTAACGGACAGACGTTGTATGACCCTGACACTTGTTTATGGGTCACAACGGGTCAAAAGCAGCTAGAAGGAAATTTGAAATGTCAAAATTGATGACAGGTTTTATTACTTGTGTCACTAAAAAATACAAAGGTGCAACAGAGGAGACTAAATGACACGTTACATTTATACTTGAGCAGCTTTGTCGGACTTGCCAACGTGAAAACTATAACCGTTAAATATGTATAAATCAAAACTGCAAAAGTTACTTCTATACATGTACAGTTAACAACTGGTGTGTATTACAGTTTCTCACGTCAACATGTACAATGGCGGACTCAAATTGGACTTGACCTTACAAAATAAAAAAAACCCATAAAGACGAAGCATGCCTACATCTGGTTAGCTGTTGAAGACCGTTTTGTTAATGTTTGTATTTGAAAAACGTAATTAGTATGGTTTACCGTCGTTTACTAGTAGACAATCTATATATAATGAAACTGGATGTGATTCTCTAGCCCATCGGAGATCCCGTCGAAAACTTCAATTATTTTTTTAAATCCGCAATAATATTGCTCTTACTATCTCAACACTCTACTCCCTTCCCTTGTCGATAACTCTCACTATAATCTTCGAAACGTTGAAAACTACAACCTACCTAACAACAGACTTGAATTATCTAACGTATCCTTTTTTCCCCCTCTACTGATAGACTGTGGAACCAGTTATCTACTAGTATACGACGTAGTGCCACGTTCTCATCATTTAGAAACGCCATTCAAGACGTAAACTTGCCTCTTGTACCAAATCCCAATTTTTATGGTGATAAGAAAAATAATAACCGTTGTAGTACTTTGAAAAGTGACCTGTTTCGTGTTAACCTTATTGATTACCAATGTTGTATACGTGGCTTCACTATTGAAGACACGCACCATTTCTTTTTTACCTGTGATAAATATAACGAACAAAGAATTAAGCTTTATCGTTAACTGAATATGCCACTTAATTTAAATCTACTTGTATTTGGAGATACATTTCTTAAGGAACAGGAAAACATAACGATATGCATGCATACTCAGCAATACATTCGTGACTCTAACATATTTTAGTAACCCCCTTCATCTTCCTCTCTCTCCCTCTCTCTCAATTGAACCATAATATCCACTCTCTCTATAAGAGGCAGATACTATATGTCATACATTAATAATGATGAGGATGTATGTATTATAATTACAGACTATTATCCCCCCTCTCCCCCCTCTCCCCCCCTTTCTCTCTCTGTCTCTCCCTTATAATTTCAATTTATAAATTAAAGCATTTAAAAATGAAATAGTGTATATATGCATATTAATTCTGCCATCTTGTTGTACTATTGTAAATATATGCTTGTAATTTGCTGGGAAAGGGCTTAATATAAGTTTGATAACTTGTGCCCAATCCATTTGCTTGGCAATAAAATATGTTTAAACTAAACTAAATTTTTTTTTATTAAAAAACGCAATTATTAAATGTGCGTGGAATAAGGTAAATATTGTTCGAATTCATTGCAGGCGGGAGATGTTTGATTCAATCACAAAACATTAAGCTGAGAATGCTTAAATCTTTCTGAAAAATAATGATTGGTAGATGTTTAACTCCATCAGAAATCATTGACGGGGTTAATTTCTCTCAGAAAAAGTTATCTGAAATTGTTTTTACTCTATTCAAAACCATTGGCCATTATAAGCAGAAACATTGGTCCGGGAATGTTTATTTTATCAGAAACATTGGTCCGGGAATGTTTATTTTATCAGAAACATTGGTAGGCGGATGTAGTATGTAGATAATAAAAGTAGTAAGATGATGTTTAATAGAATCAGAAAAAAATATTGGGAAGAGTTTTACTGTTTGAGAAACCATTAGCTGCAGGGGATGTGAATGTTTTAGTTTATGAAAGTATTTACCTGGGGATGACTTACTCTTTCAAAAAACATCGGTCGGAAAATGTTCATTGTATCAGAAAAAGCGACCAAGAATATTATTTAGTAGAAAACATTGGCCATGAATATTTTTAGAAATCCTCAACAGAGGGTGGGGGTTACTCTTCAGTGTATCAGAAGTCAACGTGGGGGTGTTACTCTTCAGTGTATCAGAAGTCAACGTGGGGGTGTTACTCTTCAGTGTATCAGAAGTCAACGTATACACTTACTGTTCTCTATAACTGTGATGCCCACATATATTGCTAATCCTAGGATACAATGAAATCATTACTGACGTATCAATCACGGACTGTAGCGCTTTTCTTTGGCAGCTTCTTAGGGGGAGTTGTTGAATTGTCTTTTAGATACGCATGATGAAAAGCTTGTCCGTTCTAACAATGTCAAGTGTCTCCTTCACGGCCCTTGTGTTCTATAGTGGAAACACTCAATATCAACGTCACTGAGTTAGTTACTGAGTGATGTAGATATCTTTGTAGTTAGTAAGTGACGCACAGATCACAATATATTTCAGAAATAGGTTTGATTGTTTGTAAAAAAAAATGGAACGTGACTATAATAATGTAAAATGTAGAATTGCAAGTTCACAATACTTAGTAAAGGCAAAACAATCGTTATCCGAAGCATATTTGAGACATCTATGTTACACAGGAGATACAGTTTACCGGTATTGTTATTACGGCTCCGATTTCTCTTAAACTGCATCGGAAATTCGATGTTAAGTGGACATGAGACAAGATACTTGTGGGTTTGAGGTACATGTCAGTGGTCACTGGACATGAGGTAAGATGTTTGTGAGCATTAGGTAAGGTGTCAGTGTGCATGGATATAAGGTGTCAGTGAACATGATGTAAGTTGTTAGTGTGCATGAGGTAAGGTGTTATTGGGCATGGGGTAAGGTGTTGGTGTTTATAAGCTAAGGTGTTAGTGGGCATGAGGTAATAATCTAACGCAATTCAACGTTTTGTAATAAAATGCACATAAACGACGACCAATTAAAATGAACAAAGACGGACAGGATAGACAGGATGACATACACTCATTTGAAAATTTTCCGTTCAAACGTTACAGGGATGTTTTGATATCTTTCAAGTCATGTTTGTTGGTTACTTTCGTGGATAAACACGTCAACAAAAAATCGTAGGAATTGCCGGCGGGTCGTCCTAAACTCGTTTGTTGATCCTTTGATAAAAAGACTCAAAGTTATTATAAGGTTTTAACATAGGTATGAATGAAGTGGATGGCACGTGCCTATGACACTCACAGCATGTTATGTAATGCACTTCCATTTGATAACCATTTATAGGTGCAAGTTCCACGACGCCGTTTACATAATTAATCTAAATAGGCAGAAATATGTGTATTCCATCAAAGCATACGAGCAGACAGGCACCTATATCAATTCTACAGCCAAACGTCAGGGATATACCCACTGTTTTACACTGATGAATCACCTGTGTATCGAAAATCTCATTGACCTGTTCAGATTTATGAGAAACCAAATATTACCTGCTTTTCGGTCCTACACGTACCTTACTTATTGGAAGGAGTCTCTTTTATCTTAGGTTATATGGATAACAAACCGGAAAGAGAATTTGTAGTCTAAAGCTATGCGAACAACAAACCGGAAGGAGTATTGTGGTCTGAAGTCATTTGTATAAAAAACAGGAAGTAGTATTGTGGTCTAAAGCTATGTGCACAACAAACCGGAAGGAGTGTATGTGGCCTGAAGCCATGTATACAACGAACCAGATAGATTGATTATGGTTTGATGGCCATCTATAGGATGGTCTATGGTCTGAGGTCAAGTCCACATTGAACCGGAATAGATTGTTTGTTGTCTGAGGTTATGTGTATAATGAACTGGAAGGGCTACATTTGGTCTGATGCCGTTTGTGCAACAACCGGAAGGAGTATATATGATCTTTAACCATATGTGCAACAAACTGGAAAGATCGTTTTTGGTTTGAGGCCATTTGTACAAGGAATACGAATACTTATATGTAGTCTGAAGTTATGTGTATAACTAACCGGAAGGACTAACGTTGGTCTGATGTCATTTATACAATGAACTGGAATGGGCTTATGAGGTCTGAGATCACTTGTAGGGTGATGATCTGTGGTCTGGGACAATGTATCTACAGACACAAACGGAAGGAAAGCCTACATAGACAAACGGAAGAAAAGCAGGGGTGTGTGATCATATGTGCAACCAACCAGAAAACGTTTATGTTTGTTTGACGTCCTAGCAACAGCCAGGGTCATATGAGGAAGGGCGGGTAGGGAGATACCGCCGGAAAGAGGAGTGATTAGAACAGAAAGAAGATTGAAAACGAAAAAGATTGCAGGTATTGCAATGGAGGCAGCAGATCAATTTTCGTTTCTTCAATGTCCTCTAAATTAAGGAGTGACAAGGAAGAAAAAACCCAATTCTGCAGGGCCCCGCCATGATTCGCCTCTTATGATCAGCATGCAGTGGGATACAGCAGGTGTTTTCTCGGTTTCTTCAATGTCCTCTAAACAGTAGACCAGGAAGAAAGCACCCCGATTCTGCAGGGTGTGGATAGGTGGTGACGGTTTACATTATATGTCTTTTACGACTATGCACTTTCCTCGAATTTGCTGAAGTTAAAAGGTCACTGTGGTCTTAGGTTCAATATCCAAGATTAATTCGGAACATCTATGACGTATCATTCCTCATTAAAGGTTCCGTACATTTGTAAAAGTCGTATCTATAATTCTACCAAATCGCTGCAAAACAAATTCGTTGCGTCTTTGTAAGATATAAGTCAAAACCGCCTACACTGGAAATAAATATGTATATGCATTTATATAATCTAGTCAGCCACAAAAACTATAATCCGACTTACAGCAAGCTGTGAAAATCTGACAAATATTCATCTGTTAACTGTATGCTGGTGAGAGGGCTGACGTAATTACATACGAATTAATGAGTATTTGTCGACACGCTAATTCACTTAACACCCCTGCCCAAAGGTGGCGCTTTATTACTCGGTTGGCTATTAATTTGTTTCCGTTCAGCATCTATATACCTACTGATGCCAGATGACTGGCTGTTATATAGCTTTAGAAAAATGTTGAAAAGGAGATTAAGTGCAGAGTGTGTGCTTTCGTATCAGCAGTTTTTATTCTCATCTCTTCTGTTTGAATTACAACAGTTCTATGGTTAAGTCGGATCCTGTATGCGCGGGAGACATGCAATTAGGCACATCCGGTTCTGCAAGACTGGTATGACGTACTTCCTGGTGAATTTATTTTAACAGTACCCTCACAAATTTCAGTAAAAAATAACTGCGATACAACAGTTCTAGTGTAGGAAGAGAGAGTACAGGGAATTGTACACCTGTGAATTGAAGGCAGTGAGCGCCAAGAGAGTGATACACACTTGTAGTAAAGAGATGTGATACATCAGTGAAGCAAGACATGAACGGCTCCCAGGGAGTGGTATATATGCCGTACAGGGCTCACGGAGATCGAAGTAGCCAGTAACAGCCCCCAGGGAGTTATACATGAAAGCATACAACGCCCATTGAGTGCAGTGCTAGGAAAAAGGCCAGAATGATTTTTTTAGTAAATCAACAGTGACCGTCAAAGGAGGTCAAATAAATTTATATTAACAAACATGAAAGCCCTTAAGCTCAGCACGCTTCTGACTAAAGAGCAGCACATTTAAGGAACTCGCATCTTAAATGTCACATAATAGTTTCAAAAGGTTGTGATGATATTGAAGCTACAGGACGATATTTCTGTCAGTTGTTTTAGTCTGACGCTACAAAAAACTCCACACAGGACAGATAATTGATATTTCTGTCAGTTTTTGAGTCTGACGCTACCGAAAACACATTATAGGGCAGATACATGTAATTTATATTTCTGTATTTTGCTCCCGTCTGAAGCTACATGTAATTGTTTTTTTGTATTTTCCCCGTCTGACTACACGTAGAAACATCACCACATTCACATTTTGGTCTTATTTAATTTTTAGCTATACACCTAAATCGAACTTTCTCTCTACTACAATGTAGCGTCTGCGAAGCGAACCCCGACACCACGTTAACGTACCTAGATTGGTAGACAAGATTTCACTAATCAAGATTATTAAGAAGACTTGCATGGAAACAAATGTAAGACTTGTATCGAAAGTAGGTTATCAGTACCAGGATCGGTTTACATCACCTGTTATGGGTGTGTGTGGAAATACCAAACGTTAATAACGGAAAAACCGCCAGAGTAAATACATGTAGTTAAACATAGAATAGACAGACCAAATGATAAACAAATCAAGTCGTAGATACGGACTAACACGTTACTAAGGAGTACTTATATGTATGTACGGATTATCGAATCCTATCTAATTAACATATAGAGGATCTGTCATAAGTTTCCCTTCATATTAGATTTATGATACAAGTTTTGGATTTTTCAGTTTTGCGAGCCTCTGACGAGCAAAAATGAAAAATCCAAAACGAGTATCATAAATATAATATGAAGGGAAACGAATGACAGATTCTTTTCTTATATAATACAAAATAAACTATATAATTGTGATATTAAACGAATATTCTGTACTTGACCGCCTCTGAAACGATGAAAATTGCTTCCGCTTCACAATGACGTGACGTCACCTTGATTGCTCTAATTCGATTAATATTGTAACGTCATTTCCGGAGTGATATTACACACGTTACATAAACATGACAGATCCTCTATTTATGTGATGGCTTTATGACACTGCATAACATGGTGTTCATATGATAAATTCAAATACATTATTTGCGAATTAATAACAACTATATTCTGATTACGTAAGATGATGATTTAAGTTAAACGGTACCACCAGCGTGAAGAAAAGCTCCATTCCGGATATTATCGAATTGGAGTATTCTCTCTTTTATATTGAAATAAATGAAGCAAGCAAAACAGTTTTGTCTGGCTTAGAGTAGCTTCACCTGTCAGGCTTTGCATATTTCAATACTCTGTCACAGCATGCTAGTCACAACTACTTGTATTTATTAGGTAAACAAATACTCATCTCATTGATACATTTAATAAAAAAATGAATAAACTTTACTTAAAGTAAGTTCTTTTTCAATCATTAACGTGTGAAACATCCATATTTATCTTTTGTGTAAAGAACACGAACATTCAATAAAACAGATAGCTACCCATATAACCTTATAAGGTAGCTAGGGTACTTAAAACGAGGCTTAGGCTTCATTAGTTTTAGAACAAATGTACGTGATTTGAGACAACCATGTCTTAATATTCTGTTCAAATAAATTTCCACCAAGATTACTCTAAAACCATTTTAAAGGTAGCGAGAACATACACCATTTATGCTCTAGTTACATATAACCTTGACGTATTTAGAAATTTGTGTACACTAAAGATATCTCGCACGATAAAAATGCTATTCTTTATATATTGTGTCGGAAGAACTTAAATAAAAAATGTTCAAGATGAAATATTTGTATATAAAAAAGCACGAAAAAATGAATGTGAAACAAGTATTTTGTATACCGCTATTGAATGTTTTTAGGATATCATATTGACAATGAAAGTACGTTTGAGATGCTGTTCTGTCTAGGGTTCTTCTACAGCTCAGTAGAAGAGGTGAAAAGGTATATGATTGTTTCGGACGTTTTTTAGACGAAATGATACACCCAAAATATCTGTTTGGAAAATTGAGAAGTATATAATTACGCAAAACCTACTCTACTTTAACTATAATAATAGGAGATGATGACGAGGTATTAGTCGGTGTAAGTCCCGGAGTATCAATAACGCCGATACATCGCTACCATTGTAGGTGCTGATACGTGATACTAGTTTAGTGGTCTGCCTACTACCATTATCGTAAATTCTGACTAAAATACGACCCCTTTCTTAAAAGTTTATTAGAATAACTTGATACACATCCGCATGCATTGTGAAGGATTCAAACACAAAGCGTTTGTAATTTTAAAAGAATCATTTGAATGATATAATGCCTTAGATTTAAGTGAGAGTAAACAGAGCTACCCCCCTTGCTACATTCGGCTTGATAATTTATAAACTCACAGTCGTACGAGCTACCTCCCCTCTCACACAGAGTGATAGTTTTAACTAAGACAATTCGTGTGATTTCAAGATTACAGGGAAGTCAAGCAGAAAAAGAATATTGGTAAATGGGTCTATAATACTTTCAAACGTTAACCATTGCAATCAAGTGTTTAAAAAACCCTTCTCATTACAATACAGTTCTGTATTAGCGTGTCGTTACAACGTAGTGGTTTATTAGCTTATCATTATACTGTAGTGTTTGTTGTATAAGCCTATCATTACAATGCAGTGTTGTATAAGCTTATCATTAGAATGTAGTGTTGTATTAGCTTATCATTACAATGTAGTGTTGTATTAGCTTATTATTACAATGTAGTGTTGTATCAGCTTATTATTACAATGTAGTGTTGTATAAGCTTATTATTACAATGTAGTGTTGTATCAGCTTATCATTACAATGTAGTGTTGTATCAGCTTATTATTACAATGGAGTGTTGTATCAGCTTATCATTACAATGTAGTGTTGTATAAGCTTATCATTAAAAATACAGTGTTGAATTACTTATCACTACAATGCAGTGTTATATTTTCTTATCGTGACAATGTAGTGTTGTATTATCTTATCATTACAATGTAGTGTTGTATCAGCTTATTATTTCAATGTAGTGTTCTATTAGCTTATCATTACAATGTAGTGTTGTATCAGCTTATTATTACAATGTAGTGTTGTATTAGCTTATTATTACAATGTAGTGTTGTATAAGCTTATTATTACAATGTAGTGTTGTATTAGCTTATTAAAAATACAGTGTTGAATTACTTATCACTACAATGCAGTGTTACATTTTCTTATCGTGACAATGTAGTGTTGTATTATCTTATCATTACAATGTAGTGTTATATTATCTTATCGTTACAATGTAATGCTGTATCAGCTTATCACTACAATGTAGTGTTGTATCAGCTTATTATTACAATGGAGTGTTGTATCAGCTTATTATTACAATGTAGTGTTGTATCAGCTTATTATTACAATGTAGTGTTGTATAAGCTTATTATTACAATGTAGTGTTGTATCAGCTTATTATTACAATGGAGTGTTGTATCAGCTTATCCTTACAATGTAGTGTTGTATTAGCTTATTAATACAATGTAGTGTTGTATTAGCTTATCACTACAATGTAGAGGTGTATTATCTTATCATTACAATGAAGTGTTATATTATCTTAATATTACAATGTAGTGTTGTATCAGCTTATCACTACAATGTAGTGTTGTATTATCTTATCATTACAATGTAGTGTTATATTATCTTATCGTTACAATGTAATGCTGTATCAGCTTATCACTACAATGTAGTGTTGTATTATCTTATCATTATTACAATGTAGTGTTGTATTAGCTTATTATTACAATGTAGTGTTGTATTAGCTTATCACTACAATGTAGTGTTGTATTATCTTATCATTACAATGAAGTGTTATATTATCTTATTATTACAATGTAGTGTTGTATCAGCTTATCACTACAATTTAGTGTTGTATCAGCTTATTATTACAATGTAGTGTTGGATCAGCTTATCACTACAATGTAGTGTTGTATTAGCTTATCACTACAATTTAGTGTTGTATTAGCTTATCATTACAATGTAGTGTTGTATAAGCTTATTATTACAATGTAGTGTTGTATTAGCTTATTATTACAATGTAGTGTTGTATTAGCTTATTATTACAATGTAGTGTTGTATTAGCTTATCATTAAAAATACAGTGTTGAAATACTTATCACTACAATGCAGTGTTATATTTTCTTATCGTGACACTGTAGTGTTGTATTATCCTATCATTACAATGTAGTGTTATATTATCTTATCGTTACAATGTAATGCTGTATTAGCTTATCACTACAATTTAGTGTTGTATTAGCTTATCGTTACAATGTAGTGTTGTATCAGCTTATCGTTACAATGTAGTGTTGTATCAGCTTATCGTTACAATGAAATGATGTTTTGCTGACCATTACAATGTAGTGTTGTAAAGTCAATTCGTCACCCAGTTTAATTACTTTGACACAGTTACTTGTTATTACTTCCAAATATGAGACACTGTCTTCAGGCAAGGTCTAAAAATACCTACTGTGGTCAACGTGCATAACACCTTACTGATACCCATCCTAAACATCAGTTTTGTATGGAGTCGGGAGACGGAATCGGGATTCTCTGTGGTTCTACTGAACGTTTTCAGCTCCAGACAACTTGAAGGAAAGACACTTGGATGAACTTCCCTTCAAGTCCATCAAAGACTATAACTAAACAGTATCTGTATCCCCATTACTCTCCAAAAATGAGTCCAGGGAATTTGGGGGACTGTACAAAACGTGTACTTGTCCTCACACTACAATGCATTGTATTTGACGAAGAAACATAGAGTGTGCAAGTCTAACATTATCTTTTGTCTATTTTAACGCTGCTTCGTCTGAACAATTGTGAAGTCACCGATCACGTAAATCGCTCTGTTAGGCACTAAGCCAATTACGCCGTAGAAAAGGAACTGCCTTACCAAACAGAATTCATACATTGCTAGAGAAATGTCAGAGGAAGAATTACTAAATGAATCAAAATCACCAGAGCCAGATGATGTTAACCCGAAAGTACTGAAGGAAACAGTGTATATCTTAAAGACACCTTTTTGTAAAAATCGTAAATAGTGTACTTGAAACAAGAGAGCTTCCTGATAGCTCGGAGGAGGTTCACATAACAGCAACACGGCAAAAGGAGCACGGATATACTAGGAAACTAAACTCCAGTAAATGTGAAAGCCGTAAACTGTGGAAAGTAACTGTTATTATGTAAATTAGACATCAGAATAGATTTGCTAAAGGACGTTATTTACTGGAGCCTTAACAATTTGACAGAGGTTATCGATCAGAAACAATCTAAGCAGTTTGTTTTAAACTCATGAAAGCATGCGCATTGACACCGTCCCTGTTTACGACTCATAGGTAAATTAAAGTCACACGGGTTATCACAGCAAATAAAAAATAGATGCTACATATTGGTTTCAATAAAAAGGATCAGCACGAAGAAAACGATGAAATGGATAAAGTGTAGCGAGTTGGAATTTCACAGGGAAGCGTTTTAGGGCCGTTGTTTTATGTTATTTATATATATTTTTCTTTTGTTTTTGGAAGTTTATATTTGTTAAGGACTGAGTTTTTATTTGTTATTTTTATATTAATGACCTACCAGGAACAATCAACGCAGCAACATATTAATTAATCCAGGCGATGACTTGGATTGGTTTAAAAAATGGTAAGATAACTGGCTATTGGAATTCCTACCGGACGAATATAAAATTCAGAAAGAATATCAGAAATGCTGATCTACGTTAACATAAAATAAAGGAAATAAGGTTGTTGAAGTCACATTACTAAGAACATAGCAAAAAAGGTCCTCGGGGTTAGAAAGGACACTACTCACGATGTGATCAACAAAGAAAATAGAACAATGGAAGCTATCTGAAAAAAGTAAATATGTTCAGACAATGTAACATGTTGTATTTTTTACGATAAATCTTTAAAAGGCACACTTTAAACACAGGGCCTTCGTATAGAATTCATATACAATAGTTAAACGAATAAAATAGTGTTTAGAGAAGAGCAATGAGGAATGAAAGATGTCAGCTATGAAAACAGACAGGTGATTCTAACCTAATCGACACTTAACCATAGGATCAGTTTGGTTTGTTTGTGTTTTACGCCCTATTAACAGCTATGGTCATTTAGGGACATGCCAGGTTTTGTTAATGGAGGAAAGCCGAAATGCCCGGAGAAATAACCACCGACCCGCAACCACAACGCGAGAACCCCCATCTACCACCCTACAGTAGGGTCAACGCACGACCAAGGTAGGACAATAAGGAGAGTGAACTCTCCATTGTATCATGGAACATCGGAAAGGGACTAGTTGGCAAACTGGGTGACGATGATTTTGTACAAATTTTATCAAAACATGATGTCATTTGTTTATCCGAATGCTGGATCACGAGCACGGATAATGACGTTATTGAGTTACCCGGATATTGCAAACACATATACCATAGAACGACGGGTGAAGGCGGTGGAATGGTAAATTTTTATAAAATGCACATGGAGAAAAAAAATACAATTGGTAGAGAATATATACGATTGTATACTTTGGTTAGAAATCAGCCTTAATGATCAACCATTATATTTGTGCTTTTGTTATTTTCCACCAGAAAATAGTATTTTTTACCATGACATGATAAGATTTAAACAATAACTGGTTGATTACAAGTGGCCTCTGGCAAATCCCATAAAACCCGCTAGGGTTTTATGGTAGATTTGCCAGAGGCCGCTTGTAATTATATTACCAATAATTACATCCAGACAACCAGTTATTTTTTATATTTACATATTTTTCTTTTTTAAGACATATTCCTACAAAAAACATTTGCCCTGCCTCAAAATACATTTCAGGCGGCCATTTTGTTTGTTTACATAATCCTACACCTGAAACAGGCAGTTGTAATTATAGTCGAGCAGTTGTAATTATAGCCTATATAATTACAACTGCCCTCTCACACTGTTGTAATGGGACGGCGCGGGAGCAAATGTAAATCTATAAACATAATGGTAATCTATACGTATTAGGAGATCTTAATGCCAGAACTGGAACGAGGTCTGACTACATTGTCAATGACGGTCTCGGTTAAACTATGGTGGACACTATGGAAGCCTTTGATTATAATAACGATACAGCAATATGCACTCGTAGTAATATGGACAAACAGGTAAATTCATACGGGAGGCGATTATTAACATTATGCAAAACGACAAATCTACGTATAGTAAATGGTCGCCATGCAGGCGACTTAAATGGAAGCTTTACATTTTTGAACAACATTGGGACTAGTCTTGGCTTTTGCTCTTGATTGTAGTTACCTAAATGTGAATGATGAAGATAAAACGCTAAGTACAAGAAATGTTCCAAAAACAGTCAAATGGAACCGTAATAATGTTGATATTATATCCACTGGCCTAAATGAAATAGTCACGGATCTAATGAGTACGTGTGATATGCCTGTTTGTGTAGAAAAAAAATGTATTGATATAAATGGTGTCGTGTTACCTAATTGTGATGTGAAAGTTACGAATTGCAAAAAGAAATATAATAATAAGCCAAAGAAAGACGACAAATCGTGGTTTGATGACGAATGTTAAAATAGATATATGGAGTACAAGATTGCCTTATTTGAATTCAATATTAACAAGTCCGCTGATAATCATGTAATCTTAGTAAGGAAGAAAAAATCGTACAAAAAAATGGAATATAAACTTAAGAGACAATACTTACGCCAAGAAGGTGATATGGTGGAGTATCTTAGAAAGTCTAACCCTAAGAAATTTTATAAATATTTCTCTAGGAGTCGCAGTACTAGCACTCGATCGAATATTGGTATTAACGAGTTCTTAGCATATTTTAAAACATTAAGTGGCGATGACAATAATGCACCTTACGATGATCTTGAAGACACACTGGATAACTCAAATATCTCGGTATTCGAAAAACTGGATGAACCATTTACTATAGACGAAATTCGCACTGTTATACTGAATTTGAAAAGAGACAAGAGTTACAGTGAAGATAACATTTTAAACGAATTATTTATAGATTGCGAGGAAATTATGTTGCCATGTATAATCAAACTTTTAACCAAAAAAAATCAAGTTTTTCCCCTGATGTATGGTCACGTGGCAGTATAGTTCCAATACACAAGAAATGTGATGTAAACTTTGTTGGCAATTATAGAGGTATAACGTCCATATTAAACAAGAGACTGCTCAAATGGGATAAAGAACATTCGATTATCACAGATGCCCAATTTATTTTTAAAGTGGGAACTTCAACTGTTGATGCAATTTTTGTTTTACAATCGCTGATTAATAGAACTTTAAAGAAAAGGAAGAGATTATACTGCTGTTTTGTAGACTACAAAAAAAGCATTTTATCTTATTGACAGAAGTAAACTTTGGTATAAACTAATAAAGCATGGATTGGTAAAGTACTTAGAATTATAACATCATTGTACGAAAATGTCAAATCGTGTGTAAAATATAATGGTTGTATATCAGCGTATTCAACAAGAAGATCGGTCTTTTTCAAGGGGAAGTACTCTCACCGATTCTGTGTAGTCTTTTTGTGAATGATTGTGAAATGCATTTTATAAATCAAAACTGTTCATCTGTCGAGTTAGGAATGATATCCATATTTTTGCTAATGGATGCTGATGACTCCGTCTTAATTGCAGAATAACCTCAAGAACTAAAACATATGCTAGATACATTGTTATTATACAATATGGAATGGAAACTCACACTGAATATCGGAAAGTATTAAGTAGTAATATTTAGAAATGGAGGGATTGTGCGAAATGAAGCAAAATGGTACTATGACAATAATGCATTGCAACAAGTGAATGAGTTTAACTATCTGGGCATGCTTTTTAACTTCAATGGAAAATTCAGTAAAACGCAACAACATGCTGCCGAAAAAGGACGAAAGGCATATTTTGCTTTATATAACAAAATTAGAAACCACAATTTCAACACTCAAACGTTATGTTCAGTGTTTGATACGTATATTAGCAGTGTAATAGGATATGCGAGTGAAATTTGGGGTTTTCACAGAGCGTTGGAAGTTGAAAAAGTACATACCTGTTTTTGTAATAATATTTTAGGTGTTGGTAAGAAATCATGTAATGACTTGGTATATTTTGAATTAGGCAGGCTTCCGATGCATGTTGCAAGAAAATTGAAAATATTGAAATACTGGATCAAAGTCAAAGACTCCGACAATTGTATACTCAAAGCATGTTACGAACAAAGAAATCTAGATAATGATGACTGGATTATGAAAATAAGACAAAAACTGAATTTACTAGGTTTGGGGTATTTATGGAACAGCAACTATGATAGTAAGGTTATGTATAAAATTATAGAACACACATTTTATGATATTCATACTCAAGAAATATTGTCAAATATAAGAAATTCGTCCAAAGGATCATTGTATCAACACTTGGTAGACAACTTTGATTTACAATTTTATTTAAGAAAACTTATTGACAAACTATATAAGAAAAATATCTCCCGTATTCGATTATCATCACATAACCTTAAGATAGAAAGTGGGAGATATACGAATACTGCTAGGACCGAAAGGTTATGTGAACTATGTGATCTCAATGATATAGAGGACGAATTTCACTTTATTTTGAAGTGTCCATTTTATTGCAACATACGCTCTAAATACTTAAAGCCATACTATTATCGTAAACCAAGTGTGTTTAAACTTATACAATTACTTGTGTAAATAATGTTAAAGAACTAAACAATCTAGGAAAATTCATACATTTCGCATTTAAGCAACGTTCTCGAGTATCATAGTCCTATATATATATGTGTGTCTGGCATGTATTACTCTCCTTATTACATGTATATGTTCAATTGCATGAATGCTATGTATGTAATTGTTATATAATAACTGTATTGTACACACGTAATTTGTCTTATAAGCCGAAATGGCTTACAGAATAAAAGAATTGAATTGAGATTATCAGACGCCTTAACCACTCGACCACTGCGGCCCCTAAACAATGGAGACTTCAAGGATAGATATAAGTACCACATGCAGGATATGAAACAGCTGCTACAGCGTTTTAATTCTAAACAACAACAAAATAACAACTTGTGACGTCATTGATGTATTAGAGAGCGTGGTTTACTATCTTATTCTCTTGCTTTCCTCGAATACAAAGTTTACATAAACAATATAGTCAGAAACAATTAACATACACACATGAACTATAGAAAGAAAATCAACGCGAAGTCACAATGCAACGACAGTTTATCTAGTGTGCTATAACGTCATAATGGTGATATTGCGTTTTAATGGAAGTACACAAAATTAAGGTATTTTGTCCAAAAGCTTCAACAAGAAGCGTTACAAGACACGGACTGTAATCACGTGAGTTTAGGACATCCTGGACCATGGAGATGGAAGTGTGTCCAGGATGACATATTCTTGTACAGAGCGTTTCCAGGACAGTCGGTGTCGCGCACGTCTCTGTGTCCGAACAGGCTGTAGTCTGTCCTTAGTCGTGCGATCTCGACACCACACGTGATCAAACGTTTGACGGCGGACAATGCTGCTGCATTTGGTAGCATGTCGTTGAAATCTCCGATCATAGACGCCGCCAAACTCACGTCGTTACATCCGAGGGTATGTGATCCTACTGTCTTCCAGCCACGCCCCTCATAAACGTGACCGTCCTCACCTACCAGGAAACTGTAAGCGATGTCCGACCAATCTGGAAATGTATACAGACATGCATTACTAGCAAGAAGTGCATACACATATTTCTAGAGGTCGCTGAAACTTTATTCAACCGGACTTGTTAATGATATAAAATACAAGCAGTTTGTATCAAATACCAAACGTAGAACATTATATATAATGTCCTTGTTGTAGTGAAACATGATCATTTGTTTACCCGCGATTATCACGTGGCATGATGAGGAAGTAAGAGAGAAACATGATTAATTAAATTAACCCATATCCCTTCCAGAAGTATAATAATAGTACGTAACATTATCTCATATCAAGCCTATACGTCCTTGCTGTCGTCTGCTTCACTAACACGAAGTGTCTGATGAAAGTCCGATTAATATTTGAAATATGTTAAAACTAGATACACTATTCAAGAGTAGTAAGATATATAAGCTGTTTGTTTGATGCTATATCAATTGAAACATCGATCTTAAGAAATATTTCCAAAACGTCGATATTCAAATAAAGTATTTTGAGTACGGCAATACTTGTGTCCTTATGATTTAATAGAAGATGTTATCTCTTCTACAGAACGTCACATAGTTGGAAATGCGTTACATGTACACGGATGCACAAAACACAATGAAACACCACGGACTTAGAGAGCACTAACAGCTGATATAACGGGTGTCTTTGTGGCTCGTCAGATGATACTTACGTCTATCGTTCATGTGGAAGTTCTGGATGCCTTTGACGATGCTGATACATTTGTCGGAAGACGTACAGTTTTTGGTGTCCGTGTGGTGAATAAAGAAGTCCCCAACCGGTGTTTTTAGGGGAAGCACCTTTACAGGACGACGGGCTCCCCAAGAGTCACGTGATATTATCATTACGTCCTTGCACTCCTTTGTGTCACGAACTTGAAGAAATGAATAACAAATTAAAACACCATAGCGTGACATAAAAAAGTCAGGAAGTTATGGATACACTGCAAAAGTAGCATTCAGTTTATAATATGCTCGAAAGGATAACTTTGTGAAAACAAAAACAGGGGATTCTCAATCGATCCTAGCCGGAAGTACAGCCGTGGAGGTGTGACATCTAACATGTCATTTTAGAAATATTGATATTGTGTATTGTATAAGTAAGTAATATAAAAAAAAAAACACTCGACCTAAATGCAGTATATGTATCTAATTTAGTGATATGATATATCTTTCCACTTTAGAAGAATCTTTATTGGCTGATAACTAATGCCTCATTAAATAATGCGTTGCGTTTGTATCATGAATAAAGAAACGCATACGTGACCCAAGAATCATGACGCTATCAGGACTTAAGTCAAAATCTGTATGTCTATTTTGATCAGTGCCACAACAACATACACATGTACATGCGCATATATTGAAAATGTTTATTTTTTAACTCAATTAACGATGAACTTACTCGTGATGGTCTTCGTGCAACACCTGGTCGTGACTGGACCTGCGCACTTATTGCTGAAGTACGACCCGGTACAGTACAGACTGTCATTCTGACAAACCCCTCCTAGTGCCGCGCACGTGTCGTTGTCACGAGGACCAGTTATCAGATAATCTGAAAAGATAATTCGATTGTGTAAGAAGTAAAAAAATATAACAGTTAACAGGGTTAATAATGTACATATGTGTGTGTTTGAAGACAAAAACAAAATAGAAAGAAAGCAAAACTTTAAAAACACCTGCTTTGAAATTGTGGATATCACGGTATAAACATATTACCTACTTATGATATCTATAAAATCAAACAGGTGTTTTCAAAGTTTATTTGATAACTGTAACCGATTCAAATTTGCATAAATATCCATCTACATCCCTTAACTATTGTCTGTTAGATGACTAGAATGTGTAACTAACAGGGAAGACATCGGACACCTGTGTTATGTGACAATCTATTGAGTCTGGGTATGGGGGTATTGTGTTGATGTATTCATACGTATAACTCCGTGAATACCATACAGTGAGTCTGTGTATATACACCTAAACATGTGTATCATAACGCGTTCCTGTGCTGTGTAAGGGTCCTTTAACTGACATAAACTAAAAGTAGAATGAAAACATTTGTGTCGATCTTCTTTTTTAAAAGGAGCTGTATACTTGTAACCCCACTGATTTTTCTTCGCGATTCCACGAACCATTTATACATGCAACATATATGAACTAGGAAATGTGTGTTTCACTAAATGTTGAATACTCGTTGGTTATTTTGTACAAAATGTTAAGTTCAAAATCATAATTGCATTCTATTATTAGTAAGCCTCTTGCAAGTATCCATTGAAAATATAACGTTTCAAACCCATTTTCACAAGAGACAAATCCTTACGTTTATGGAGATAAACTTTCCGTTTACAATTCAAGTTTGTATTGCATAGACAGATTGTATACGAGGCTAAAAACAATATGTGTGTTTCAGGTAACATGCAAAAAAAAAAGGGTAGGTCGGTAGACAAATCATTTATTGAATTTAGTTTCTTACTTTCATGCATCAATATTATGCTTTATATCAAATTTAACAAAGCGTTTCTCCACCTGTAATTGCTATTAAGTTATCAGGAACGGGGCCATGCGCACAGAATAGGAAACAATTAAATGAATGACTGTGAACTTAACCTGGGTAATAAACTAATGTGGGATACAAGTAGGTGATAACATGTTCAGGGGTCGACAAGAAAATCTAGAAAGGTAGGAATACCTGAAACACACATAATTTTTCGGAAAAAATATATAATCCAAATGTATACAAACCAGCCGGAATACTGAGACAGGCGGGAGACAGAACCAGCACCACCAACCAACCAGTCCTGATAGCCTCCTTCATACTTAAACTTCTGTACTTATAAAACCTTCTTCACTGCTTTCATCATTTCGAGAACTGTTTACCCTTACAGCAATGCACTTTTCAAATTTTATTTAGTTCATAACTTCCGGGTCTATTTAAAACCCCACTCGCACAGCCGGAAAATTTCTACCGTAACTTCCTGGTTACATCCCTACGACGATTTGTCACTGTAACACAACAGCATGTAACTACACACCTAATACATATCCATTGTACCAGAGGCTTAGTCACCGAACAAAATGTGTTGATATCGCCCAAAATCTTATATTTGTAACAAGATCGTTTGGCTTCCTTATTGCTGCATGCAAGTACGACTAGCTTCAAAGTCAACTGCTATCTTCACGGTACTCTGACCTTCAAGGTAGTTCAATATTCAGAACACTTTAAATCGGCATGTATGATATTGCTGTCATATACATACCTGTGACTGTATATCTAAATTAAAAGTGTTGAGTCCTGTATCTACCTTATGTGTTTGTCTCGGTTTTGTCTGTTCATGTCACGAACTCACCTGAATCCATTAAATTAATGTCGTTTTACTGCTAAAACGACTTCGGAAATGTTTAAAACCTAAAAGGACAAACTATTTCATTGGTTTCAATATAGAATAGCGTCAATTAGGAACTTCTAATATTAAAATGAATAACACATAGGGGTAAAGGAATGCGATAAATGTAACTTATGAAAAGAGGAGGTTGAATCTTAAGCACATCTTTAAGGAAATAGAAAAAAACCCACTAAAAACAACAAGACAACACAGGAATTTATACAGAACCGTTATTTGAAATCAGCAACGGTCGTACTATGGCAAAATAAGAAACAAAGAACAAATTTACATGGATACCTTTGAAAAAGTACAAGGAGAATACAGTGTATGACCAAGAGTTCCGGAAAGGGACGTTTATTGGTCGTTTGTTCATCGACGACTCCTGCAATGTTAAATCTACGTCAAATACTATGAACTGTCACTGTACTGTTTTCTTTGAGATTATGTTGACAACCATAAAACTTATCAGTTATGACATAAACGTGCTTCCTTGGGGAAAACTGTTACTAACAAGAAAGGGAAAGTCCATGATAAGAAACTCGAAATCGTCAAGTTAATCGTGTCAGGTACAGCTTTAGTAGAAGAAAGCCGTCATTCTGGATATGTTGTAGTGATTGACGAAAGCGGTCGATAAATCTTTGATTTTAAGTTTGTTCGGGAGGGTATATACGTTTGACGTGGTCAACATATTTCAGTATTTAATGACAGCACATTGTCGATATAACTGAATGGGAAATTAAAGCATGTGACAATGGTATGTTATTAGTAATGATAAGTTCTTAAATAAATTCAAACTCATATAAAAGGGCATGGTTACATTATACTGGGTAATCTTGCCACGGAACTTAACAAAGAACATTTCATCCTCAGTACACTGTAGTATTTCATTCTGATCTTTGTCGTGTTTGTCACAAAATATGCTCCAACATGATTAAGAGACATTTATTTATATCGTCTTTAGTGTTTTGAAGAGAAGTCTGCATAGTGAGGTTTGGTATGAGGTGTAGGCATGCCACGAAGAGTAGAAAAGTCAAATGTTTCTATTGAAGAACATTTCTGATGAGAGAGTGTTCAAAATTAATCGATAGATCTTTTGAGTTTTTTTTAGAACCACAATCCAGTAATTTCATTTTAAAGAAAATAGGAAAATTTGAGATTTAAAAATAATGGATTGTTATCTAAGTAAATACAGATTTCAAACAGTTCTCGCTTGTAACATACAGTAACCTTTACATTGCTGCTTATACATGTATGAGTGCTATGTGTGTTCAAATTTCTGTTTACATATATATTGTATTGAAGCGGAATTAGACAAATGATAAAAAAACAGAATAACCAACCTTTGGGCATTCTAGGCTTGATGTCTATAAATATGCAAAACGTTGAGACAAATCATACATACCCTTCATAAACTGAGAGAGAATATGTATTGTTTTCAAATTAAAAGTAATTGCATCTGATTCAGCCATAAATTCTCTATTTTAAGACCCATTCGAGTTAATGAAACATGACATATGTGCCTTTACCTATTATTGAAAGAGCATGATATTTTTTAACTTCATGAAATATACCGATATTAACGTCATTTTGGAAGTAAAGAAAACCCATTATATTCAATTAAGAAAAAGATGTATTGCATCAACTCAGCATTCGATGTTTGTCCCTACCTGTCTGCTGACGTAAGTTCCAATAACATTGATAAGTGTCGTCTTGGTGATTCCATCCAAAAACAGCACACATACCTTCTTATATGAGACATCTGTAACGGAATATGGCACAAAACACTAAGTGCTCAGAGAACAGAGAAAACTGAACTGTCAATATTGGTTAATGCAAATATTTAAATAGATCAAAATGTGAAATCAACGCGCCAGTTGTGAGCTCACTATCCGATGACGTTTGTTTGCTTGTTGGCACTTGTGAAAGCATAGGTGTTGATTGAGATGATATTAGTCATCCTCTTGGTCAAACCATGCTGGAACATGTGACACGCAAAACAAATCAAAAACTGAAAATAGACTATCCCAATTCATATTACTGACATCTTAATCCAAACCGAAAATGACAAAAATGGTACAGTATGTTATCTCAACTACTGGTAGTGGCCAAGTCATGTAGGCGTGGACACTCTTATTATATAACCTCGACAAAATGGCGATGAAAAAAGAAAAAAAATGTATTAATACCCTTTGGATCGTTTAAATAATGAAAAAATTAAATTAACCTTAAAAATGTATCGTCAATCTTTCGTATAAGATTATACATGGAGAAATCGAAATTACAGCAAGACAAAAAAAATCCAAACTGCTCCTCAATCATTGTATAGAAAAACAAGAACCATTAATATGGCTGAAAAGCTTTCTGATATAGGTTTTAATGTCTTTTAAAAGATAGACAATACTATAAGTTAATCAGCTAATTCAGTTGTTTTATGCCTTAACTGTCAACACTCAAAACAATTTCCCTGGTGTGTTACCTACAAGAGGAACTGTTTCAAGAAGCTGCATCAATCAAAATATCACGAGATGAGATTTCTGCTATCGTGGCTTTTCCTTCTCTTATTTCAAGATATAAGAACCTAAAATATTCACCACAATGCGTGACACACACAGAAGAAATAGGCTGGAAGCCTTTGCTTGTGTCATTTTAAATAAATGTTGTAGGTAAGGGTATATTTTTTAATTTTTCATTTAAAATAGCTTCAAGGTTAGCGAATGTTTTGTTGTGTATACATGTTCAATGCAGAAACCATATTCTAATGAATAAACCATTAACGAATACTGCTAGAGAGATTAACTAACAGTTATTTTATGCATTAAATAACAGTACAAATCAAAAACAAATATCTTTGAAAGTGCTTTTCAGATTTTTCGATATGTTTTCAAAGCAAAGTCCGCGATGTAATTGTTTTACAAATCTGTAATAATCTTTAGGTTTATCTTGCTTTACGCTTAATGTGTATAAGCAATCAAGTAATAACGACCCTTTCGAGACTATTTGACCCTGCCACAAGACACAAATCACAACCTACAACAAAGAGACAAGCAGTCACCATGAAGCATTATTACACCATACAAATAAAAACAAAACAATCGTACAACCTAATTCTGTCAGCGAGCATGCATTTGATCCCAGACGGCAAGCTCATCTTGTGACAAAAGTAACGTATTTGTCTTGATTGTTTATCTGTTAATACTCCATGTCTTATATGGAAATTGACATGTCATTTCTGTTCGCCAGTTTTAAGTAAAATATATTTAAGATAAAAAAGAATGTCGGTGAATCAATATAACATTTAGACAAATTATATGTCACATACGCTGTACTTTGATGATAAATATCTAACCTAACAAATTTTACCTTAGTCATATATATAAGCCAAAAGTATAACAGAGATAAAGAACAAGTTTGCGGAACCATTGTTAGCTTTACGACATTACAACTCTCATGTTGTGGTGAACAACACAAGGACCAGGCAGTGTATCGCATTGTTAGCTTTAAGACATTACAACTCTCATGTTTTAGTGAACAACACAAGGATCAGGCAGTGTATCGCATTGTTAGCTTTACGACATTACAACTCTCATGTTTTAGTGAACAACACAAGGACCAGGCAGTGTATCGCATTGTTAGCTTTACGACATTACAACTCTCATGTTGTGGTGAATAACACAAGGACCAGGCAGTTTATCGCATTGTTAGCTTTACGACATTACAACTCCAGAACCTCGAAGTTTATAGAAAGAGACGTATTAGTTTTGTTAGGTGTTTCTGTGAATTTCGATTATAATACGATTGGAAAATTTTGAAAGAAAAAATCAATATTAGTTAATATATATAATTATTGAATTCCTTAACATGCATATACAATTGTAATAGTGACAGTTTTGTTAACTTAACGGTAAACTAGTCAAGATTGGATCCGGTGGTAATTGCAAATGTTTTGCAAAACACATGTTACACTCATAGTGACATCTGTTACCCTTTTATCACACATAACACTCATAATAGGATATGGTATCACCTACACCACACGTGGCACTCATAACGAGATCTGTCATCACCTACAGCACACATGCAACTCATAACGAGATCTAGTATCGCTTACAACACACGTGACACTCATAACGAGATCTAGTATCGCTTACAACACAGGTGACACTCTTAACGAGATCTAGTATCGCTTGCAACACACGTGACACTCATAATAAGATCTAATATCGCTTACAACACACGTGACACTCATAACGAGATCTAGTATCGCTTACAACACACCTAACACCCATAACGAGATCTAGTATCGCTTACAACACACGTGACACTCATAACGGGATTTTGTATCGCTTACAACACAGGTGACACTCATAACGAGAACTAGTATCGCTTACAACACACGTAACACTCATAACGAGATCTAGTATCGCTTACAACACACGTGACACTCACATAACGAGATCTAGAATAGCTTACCACACACGTGACACTCATAACGAGAACTAGTATCGCTTACAACACAGGTGACACTCATAACGAGATCTAGTATCGCTTACAACACACGTGACACTCACATAACGAGATCTAGAATAGCTTACAACACACGTGACACCCATAACGAGATCTAGAATAGCTTACATCACACGTGACACCCATAACGAGACCGTATAACCTAAAACATTTGTGGGACACATTATGATGTCTGTTATCACATACAACACACAAAGAGGGTACACCAATTAAAACACGTGTGGCACACACAATAAGGCCTGTTACTTAAACACACAAATGGTACTCAAAACGAGCTCTGCCATCACCTACAGTGCATACGTTATGTAAGTGACAGAAACTAACAGACATCAATGTTCTGTATGACAATGAAGCACTTTTGCGCTCGTTTGTGCTTTCTTTGTCTACCACCAGTAACAATTAGCTTATATTACCATTTGGAATACGCTCAATCATTTAAGTCAATGATAAAGGCTAGGTCCAGATGTGAAAAATGGTTAAAAGTATAGACTGAATGGAAACAGACAATTCGTTTAGAACATAAAAGATAAGGAAAATTATAACGTAATCTTTCTTTTGATGTTATATGACATACAAACTTTATTACTGTGTCGTACAGTTTATAATGTTCTATAGGGCAACGACAACGGAAAGCTGGCAGACATTCTCAGCTTTCGCCTACAGCTAAGTGACAGTTTACATGCAATATTTTGGGGATAAAGATCTTTCAAACTTTCGATAGGAACCTATCTTTCGAAAGAATTGTTTCGACTACGAATACTTGTCTCTCAAACAGTGTTTTATTTTGTTATTTTTCATTTTGGCATAAGTTTATAAGTTAAGATAAAATTAAACAGGATGCGTTCACGCCCTTGTCTGTCGATAGACTAACAGTAACTGTAGGAAAAGTAAAAAGGCTTGAGACAATCGGAGCCTGCACATCAGGATTTACATACAGGCAATCACGGAATCAGGTTGGTTTGACATTGGAGATGTACCGATGGACCACCCCAGGAGTATAAACAATATTTGACTGCAAGGTTTGTTTCTATATACATTCGGGGCACCGAAGAAAAATGTTTGAAATGAATCGATGGCCTCTCTCCAAACCCCCAAAACGTTTTACAATACTGATAATAGGGACCAGGGCAGTATAATATTGATAGGGAGGTCTAGGCTGCACAGTATTGATAGTGAGGTCAAGGGCTGTACAGTATTGATAGTGATGACCAGGGCTGTAAGTATTGATAGAGAGGTATGTGGCTGTAGAAATGTTAATAGTGAGGTCCAGGGCTGTAAGAATTGATAATGAGGTCCAGGGATGAACATAATTGATAGTGAGGTCCAGGGCTATACAATATTGATAGTGATGTCTGGGGCTGTACGGTATTGATAGTGAGGTCCAGGGCTGTACATTATTGATAGTAAGGACCAGGGCTGTACAGTATTGATACTAAGGTCCAGGGCTGTACATACTTGATAGTGAGGTCCAGGACTGTACATAATTGATAGTCAAGTCCAGGGCTGTACAGTATTGATAGTGAGTTCCATGGCTGTACATTAATGATTGTGAGGTCCAGGACTGTACATAATTGATAGTGATAATCAGGGCTGTGGGTATTGATAGAGTGGTCTATGGCTGTAGAAATATTGATAGTGATGTCCAGACCTGTACAGTATTGATAGAGTGGTCTGGGGCTGTAGAAATATTGATAGTGAGGTAAAGAGCTGTACAGTATTAATAGTGAGGTAAAGAGCTGTACATTATTAATAGTGAGGTCCCAGGCTGTAAGTATTGATAGTGAGGTCCAGAGCTGTAAGAATTGATAGTGAGGTCCAGAGCTGTACAGTATTGATAGTGAGGTCCAGGGCTGTACATTATTGATAATGAGGACCGGGGCTGTAAATTATTGATAGTGAGGTCCAAGGCTGAACAGTATTGATAGTGAGGTCCATGGCTGTACAGCATTATTAGTGGGGTCCAGGGCTGTACAGTATTGATAGTGATGTCCAGGGCTGTTCAGTATTTATAGTGAGGTCCAGGGCTGTACAGTATTTATAGTGATGTCCAGGGCTGTACAATATTGATAGTGAGGTCAAGGACTGAACAGAATTGATAGTGATGACCAAGGCTGTAAGTATTGATAGAGAGGTATGGGGCTGTAGAAATGTTGATAGTGAGGTCCAGGGCTGTACATTATTGATAATGAGGACCGGGGCTGTAAATTATTGATAGTGAGGTCCAAGGCTGAACAGTATTGATAGTGAGGTCCATGGCTGTACAGCATTATTAGTGAGGTCCAGGGCTTTACAGTATTGATAGTGATGTCCAGGGCTGTTCAGTATTTATAGTGAGGTCCAGGGCTGTACAGTATTATGAGTGATGTCCGGGGCTGTACAATATTGATAGTGAGGACAAGGACTGAACAGAATTGATAGTGATGACCAAGGCTGTAAGTATTGATAGAGAGGTCTGGGGCTGTAGAAATGTTGATAGTGAGGTCAAGACCTGCACAGTATTGATAGTGAGGTCCAGGGCTGTACAGTATTATGAGTGATGTCCGGGGCTGTACAATATTGATAGTGAGGTCCAGGGATGTACAGTATTGACAGTGAAGTTAACGACTGTACAGTTTTCATAGTCAGGTTAAGGGCTGTACAGTATTATGAGTGATGTCCGGGGCTGCACAGTATTGATAGTGAGGTTCAGGGCTGAACAGTATTGATAGTGATTTCTTGGGCTGTACAGTATTGAGAGTGATGTCCGGGGCTGTACACTATTGATAGTGAGGTCCGGGGCTGTAAAATATTGATAGTTAGGTCCAGGGATGTACAGTATTGACAGTGAAGTTAACGACTGTACAGTTATCATAGTCAGGTTAAGGGCTGTACACTCATATAAGTTATGGCCGGGGCTGTACAATATTGATAGAGAGGTCCAAGACTGTACAGTATTATTAGTGAGGTCCATGGCTGTACAGTATTGATAGTGATGTCAAGGGCTGTACAGTATTGGTAGTGATGTCCGGGGCTGTACAGTAGTGATAGTGAGGTCCAGGGATGTACAGTATTGACAGTGAGGTCCATGGCTGTACAGTATTGATAGGGAAATCCAGGGCTGTACAGTATTGATAGTGATGTCTTGGGCTGTACAGTATTGATAGTGAGGTTCAGGGCTGAACAGAATTGGTAGTGAAGGCTAGGGCTGTACAGTATTGATAGTGAAATCCAGGGCTGTACAGTATTATAAGTGAGGTCCGGGGCTGTACAATATTGATAGTTAGGTCCAGGGATGTACAGTATTGACAGTGAGGTCCATGGCTGTACAGTATTATTAGTGAGGTCCATGGCTGTACAGTATCATTAGTGAGGTCCATAGCTGTACAATATTGATAGTGAAGTCCATAGCTGTACAATATTGATAGTGAAGTCCAGGGCTGTACAATATTATTAGTGAGGTCCATGGCTGTACAATATTATTAGTGAGGTCCATAGCTGTACAATATTGATAGTGAAGTCCAGGGCTGTACAGTTTTATTAGTGAGGTTCATAGCTGTACAATATTGATAGTGAGGTCCAGGGCTATACAATATTATTAGTGAGGTCCATAGCTGTACAATATTGATAATGAAGTCCAGGGCTGTACAGTTTTATTAGTGAGGTTCATAGCTGTACAATATTGATAGTGAGGTCCAGGGCTATACAATATTGATAGTAAAGTCCATAGCTGTACAATATTGATAGTGAAGTCCAGGGCTGTACAGTATTTATAGTGAAGTCCAGGGCTGTACAATATTGATAGTGAAGTCCATAGCTGTACAATATTGATAGTGAAGTCCAGGGCTGTACACTGTTAATAGTTACTTTCTTCATATCGTCATTTTCGCCCAAGTGTTTTTTATTAGCACATGTTAGTAGAGGTGATCATGACTAGCATTCCTTTTTCACATTTTAGGACAAGACACTGTACTTGGTATCATATACGGTTTTATGTCTGTTTACGTGTGTTTATAAAATGCTGATGTATATATTTTATTTATTTTCCCCATGTTTTCGTGTGAACAACACTGTAACGTTGTATGATACACTATATCAAATGAAGCAGCCTTTTACGAGTTTGTGGACAGGATTTGATTAAACAAGTTTATGTCTTTGTTAAACATGTTTATGTGTTTATGAAGGGCTCGTTCATGTCTAGGTATACACTTATATAGATATATGAAGAAATTGTTATCCAATAGCGTGTTTTTTTTATATATTGAAAAGTTGAACAATGTTAAATCTATCATATATCTCAAGTAGTCTGTCGTCGATTTCAGTTTTAGAATTACCTTGAGCCTGCTCAACGTCTTGTCATGTCACTCGAGTGTAACGGGGTCGGTTTTTACGTCTGTCAAATCATTTCAAATTTGTTTACTTCTCGTCATTGAACCATAGTCTCGCGGTATTTAGTATTTATATTTATGCTAATTTTAGCTAGATGTCGTTATTCGTCACCTGTTCCGTCCCGTATCTGTGACAGACAGCACTTTGCATGCTTTCTCCGAGTATGAAACGGAAGTAGTTTAGTTAAGAGATTATTACTAGCCGTGGTCGGTGTCTTGTTAATTGTGAGAAAGTATTATATAACCCTGCTTGCAAGTAAGTTCGCCGCTGTTACGATTAAAATCGTGAGCCGACGGTCACATTTCCTCTCTCTCTCTTATCTTTTCT
The DNA here is from genome assembly GCF_002113885.1 of Mizuhopecten yessoensis. NCBI lineage: Eukaryota > Metazoa > Mollusca > Bivalvia > Pectinida > Pectinidae > Mizuhopecten > Mizuhopecten yessoensis. Next base: position 1,855,085 of record NW_018404097.1, read on the forward strand.
GTTGGCCGGGTCACTCGGCCGGGTTAGTAGTGATAGTTTAAAATGTTGATGGGTGGTTTGTAGAGTATAGTTGTATGTACGTGTGGGTCGGGGGATTGCCTTAAAAGATTATTTTCATGTGGTGAGTGCCATGCTTTCGTTTTATTGCTACCGCTGCGGTAGGTGTCTGTGCACATGTTGTGTACCTAGTATCCTTATTCCATGTCACTGTTTATAAATGTATGTTAATTGTTTATATGTCTTTATTCATTATTTCCGCTAGCCAATAGCACGCAAAACCGGTAGCACCGGGCAGTACACGTACGTGAAGCGGGTGCACACATAAGTATACCCCTCCCGTTACTCGAGTAGCCACAGTGTTATCAGAGTCATCTACCTTTGTATAGATCCATGGCCTAAGACGGTTTACAGCTCAACCCAATGCATAAACTACAGGGTTAGTAAACGTCTTTGACAAATATTGAAATGCCGTGAAAATCTTTTTGGAGTAAATCTGAAGTATGTTTATGTTTATTAAAACGTTGTAATAAGTAATTTCATTTATTTTGTGTGTTTTTAACATATACCTTTGTTGATTCATTCCTGCATCCAATCACAGCACTACAAAGGCGTCTAATGCCTGCAAAATACTTTGTTTGTTTGTTTGTTTGATTTTGTTTAACGTCCTATTAACAGCTAAGGTCATTTAAGGACGGCCTCCCCTGTGTGCAAGATGCATGCGTGTAGTGTATGTGTGTGTATTTTGGGAGGCTGCGATATGTTCGTGTTTGTCTTCTTGTAATAGCGCGGAACTGATGCCGACTTTATAGTGCTACCTCACTGAAACATACTGCCGAAGACACCCAGCGGGACGCCCCACCCGGTCACATTATACTGACAACGGGCGAACCAGTCGTCCCACTCCTGATTTGCTGAGCGTTAAGCAGGAGTAGAAACTGCCATTTTTAAAGTTTTTTTAATACATCAAGAAAGACGGACATAACAATGACCTTTTTAAAAATTAGAGTTTGGAAAGGTTTATTTCTGTCTATCAATGAGCAAAACAATATTTGAAAACACCATCTTCCTACCGCCTGCCTTTCTCTATTGCACTTCAATTGTGTGAATGACTTTTAAGGAAGAAATCCAAAGCATGAGTACTTGGTAAAAGTACATCAATAAAAACCGGTGAAATCAATGTTTCGATCACTCGACATATATACATTCTACTCTTAACACCATTCTTGGATACTTGCTACACAAATCGGTCCGCAGCCTTTAAACCTCAGTATCTAAAACCTTTGATGGCGGGCCCACCTGACACTTTACTGTATTTGTATCTACTTTATGTTTCAGTGACACTTACCTAGACACGATTGCATTAAGATAAAAAGTAAAGCGTAGGGGATTGCCGTCACTTTTCCTGCAGACAAGTGTCTATCGACTTTTATCATTGCATGTTGTTTTTTTGGTTATTAAATACTGATTTCATTCAGCTAACGCGAGATCTCGTGAACCACGACTCGGCGTCTCCGTTAGGTTTGTTACCTATTAACAGTACTGAAGTACTGACACGTTTTGTTTTTCAGTAAAGTCGACGTTTATAGCTTCACGGTATTACTACATACTTCCTCAATAGCCCAGTTACACTGCGACAGCTTATAAGAAGATTATGATAGGCAATCCTTTCACAGACATTTTCCATATAGTGCATTAAGGTACGAACTGAGTACCAATTAATGGGAGCAATGTTAAAAGAGCAAATGACATTGAAACATACTGGGATTTTAACATCTGAATGACTTACTGTGCACCGTTTTGGTATACTTTAAATTGTTATTTAGTTTCTTTGTACAGGCAGTTAGCTACCGCCACCGTCTGTGCAACATGACTGATTTCGTCTCAGAGGAGCATTGGGACCAGACGTTTATTAGGGCCATGCCATGACAAAGAAATGTTTAGAGAGGAATACTGTATCTTAAACAAAACGATAAAGAATGAATCATCTTTACTACGATCTGTAAGATGGTTGTGAAATGTCAATGCAATATTAGATTACAGAACATACTGTCATTTAATAACATTGTTACTTCGATGACGCAATACCCTTGGGTGCCCTTCCGTGCTCTTCTTCCTGACGTAAACAGGGGAAAAAAATAAACACACAAAGACGAAATCCCAGCAAATTGCCTTGTTCGACTTTTGTGAATATGAAGACAACACCTCGCCCTTAGACTATTTTAACAGTTTTTAAGGATACCCACAAGTGGAATATATTTAATGAAACTAAATAAAATCGACGTTAACTTCAGAGAACCAACCATAATTTATTTTAAAAGGAATGTGGATCCTTTCAGTAGAAACAGAAAGTTGTGGCGTTTTAAGCTACCAGCATAATGTATATTGAAGTCAGATTGTCTATGGTTTTGTTCTTACAAAAAACAGACAGCTAGAAAAGAAGGAATGCACGACATTTTTACACAATTTCATGCTGGTATGAACGCCAAACGGTTACATACACATTACACGACAACGGATTTCAGGGTAGATATGTATGTAACCGATTTGCTTTCATACCGGCATGAACATAGAGAAAACACAGTTCAATCTTTATATGTTAATACTAAATTTTAAATTATTATTTATCTTAATACAAATATTATATTTCGTTATTAAATTGTTTGTATCGCCAGTACAAACGATATCCATGGACCAGCCTAATGTCATCAAAATGTTTACTTCTAACGGTTGCACCGTGTTATTCGAGTCGGGAGGAGTCGCTTCAAAATGACGCTAATCCGATTGCGTTCATAGCCCTATGAACGCACTTTCTTCTGGTAACGCTTATAGAGGAACTTGCAGTGGAAATGTAAATATAGAAGTATGTGTTTACATTGAAATTCAATGAGCTTACGCCTGTCACATAGGACAAAATATATGCACCTGATCAAAGTCCAAATCTAGGAACTATACATGTGGGGACGAAAACTAGCCCAAGTCAAAGTAATCAGACAAAGTGATGAGGTGGGGACGGAAACTAACCATTCAAACATATAAAGCGTTGCTCAAATAAGGTTATAGAGAAAACAACATTCAAACATATAAAGCGATGCTCAAATAAGGTTATAATGAAAACACCATTCAAACATATAAAGCGTTGCTCAAATAAGGTTATAGAGAAAACATCATCCAAACATATGAAGCGTTGCTCAAATAAGGTTATATAGAAAATACCATCTAAAAATATAAAGTGTTGCTCAAATAAGGTTATAATGAAAACACCATCCAAAAATATAAAGTGTTGCTCAAATAAGATTATAATGAAAACACCATTCAAACATATAAAGCGTTGCTCAAATAAGGTTATAGAGAAAACACCATTCAAACAGTTGAAACGGCACTGACATTGAGTAAGAAAGAACCCAACATCTGAACAGTTGAAACGATGCTGAAATTAGGTAATTTAGAAAGACCATCCATAAATTATAAGGTAGGAGAGAAACCGCCATCTGTACAGTTTAAACGGTGCTGAGCTTATAGGGGATTAGCGACGAGCGTCACAGACGGCAAAACCGGCAGAACAAAGTCCAGGTTTGTCAAAGGTGTATCTGAGGATACAAAGGGGAAAATCACGCACAAGGAAGTTCAAAATTTGCTTTAAAAGAAAAAGTAGTTTATAATGCCAATCAGAAAGAACAGATTGCCACGACAGAAATAGTTAAGGAGGGAAAGACACACAATTAAAACAAATAAGTGGGTGGAATACTGATTAGATGAGTGCGGCCTATCATGAGCAAGATGGTAATGACTATGAAGAATCGGAGCAGCTAAAAATGTAGATTCCTAAAAATATATATTATCTTTTGCAGCTATGAGTATATATCGTATCGGCGTTATAGATTTTCATGTACTCCCCAGTTTCAGTGTCTTTCTTCACGCTCCAGGTTTCCAGTATTGACGCCGATCGCATGCACGCTCTACTTCATTTATTACCTACAGTAGACGCCAGCGTAAGTTTCATTACTGCTTTCGGCTTATACAAGCCGAGGGGATTATTGTTTTTTTGATATCGGTTGTTTTATGTTACGGGTATTTTTATTTTGAATTTTGATCTAATATCATGTTTCTTTTCTGAGCTTTCCTGCTTATGTGTCTTAATGAAAGAGCGGATCGCTTACAATTTGACAACCTTATAATGTCTCCACTGTTGCAATTACTTCTGGTCCCATATATAATTTGGTAACGCAGACAGACATGATATTTTGTCGAATAATATGGCATTTGAATGTTTCAAATGGGACGAGAACAGCAATGTTCCAAAAGAAACATTGAAGAACTATCATGTGTTGGTTATCAATTTATGTTTACGATTTGAAGATCATTGTAATGTTGAGAAGATGAGAAGTGAAAAAAGAAATGCTTCCATAGAGGTTCCCATGGGGACATGCACTGTAAGGAGAAACAATGGTTTGTCAAATTCCACTACGAATTCCATGAAACACAATTGTTTTTTTGAAGGCTATGTGATATGTCTGAAAATACTCTAAGTCGATTGATGACTTTCATGAGCTATATTACAATACTTTATTGTGTCATTTGGTGAACAATTACAGTGATTTAAAATATTCTTCTTCACACACTGAAAGATTGTATTTGGATATATAAGTTAAGATCATTTTATATTGAATTAATCAAATAACCACACGCATGTTTACGATGTTTGAGTGACAAGATGCGTGTGCAAACCCCCTAAAAAACAAGAGAGAAAAAGTTGCCAAGATCACATTAGTCATTTCTTCTGTATTAACAATTTTCAATTTGATGAATATATTTACACTGTTGTTATTTGTATGTACAAAAGCGCAGTTCTGCATGCCATTGTGTATTCTGATATATACTATTTATGTCGGTATGCTATTGTCTCCTTGCTGTCATTGCATTATATAACAGTAATAGATGTTGTGTCGTTGTTATTATTTATCAATTATGTATTCTTAACGGCCCATTAACACAAAAGAAGTAATTAGGGCCAATTAAAGTAGATAGAACATGTTCAAGCAAATTACATCAAACGAGCGAAAAGGTAAAAGACAAACGTCAACTTGAAAAATTATAAAACTGGCTATGATTTAGATATATATTTTTTAACAGACCAACAGGTTGGTTAGAACTGTAGAGATACGTGTACTGACTGTTTCGAGAAACTGATTTGAGATCTGTTATATTATCACAAAAGAAGTCTGTTGATGGCTGAAGGTCAATGCAATCTAATAACAAGTGTAAATGGTTCGTGACATGCTATGCGTCTCGGCGGTTTTTCTCTATAGCTTGGATACCATTCACTGATTTTCAGTATTATGTTACACAATGTAATTTGTTTTCTACGTATTGATTCCAATTATTTTACCACTTTGACCTTACACAATATTTCATTAACGGTCAAAAACCAATAAGATTTTCATTATCGTTACAATGCATATATATCGTGCCATTAATTCATTAAACAATTACAGCGAATAGATGTAGTGTCGTTATCAGTTACGATGAATTAATATCGTGCCATTAATTGATTAACCAGTTAAACTCAAGTTATGTAGTGTCGTAACTTCATTGACCAGTTACACTGAAGTTATTTCGCATTGTAACTTCATTGACCAGTTACACTAAAGTTATGTCGTGTACTATGTTGATAAACCAACGATCATTATTGTGTGTCGTAAAATAACATGTTGTTTTACCGATGAGTAATATTGTGTTGTTAATTGGCTAACCAGTCAGTTATATGACGTTCATTGGTTAACTAATCAGATGTGACGATAAATGATTAACTTGTAAGATTTTTACGATAGTTGATTAACTTGTAAAATATGACATCAATTAGTTAACTGGTCAGTTGTGTGACATCATTAGTTTTGGAATCAGATCAGTATATTGTGGTATGATACATGTATAATTCTCTTAGAAACAGTGAACGGAAATGTTTTTCCCAGTGGTACCTTATCATGTCGTTCGAGGTACTTTAATGATGCATCGCCTGATCCCAATTCAGACATCGGTCTGCTGCGTTTCGCAAAGGATCAGTGAATTCATTTGCTTTGTAGTAATTTGTCTAGACATGTTCACTCTATTCTTAGTTTTATTAGAAAAGATATGATTTGTATATCTTCTTTCTATTTTCTTTGATAATGGTATATCAGTGTTGATATCAAATCTTGTCAATTCTGAATTTACGTTTCACGATCATAATACTAAATATCACATGAGAGCAATACTCGTGTGTGTAATATCAATAGAAGTAAAACACCCAAGTGTCAGAAGGTAAAACCATGAAACAAAATTTCATTTTAAAGTCGATATGGAGAAGGGAGAGAAGAGTAGAAGGCAATCCGATGATACTAATCTGAGCTTAAATTGTCAAAATAAGCGACTGACGCTTGTCTAAAAATAGCAAGTAGACTTCATTGTCATGAGGAGTTCAATGAACTTACTAACGTCATACAACACCAACAAAAACAGCAATTCCACTACAGCAGCAATATATTTATGTCATCTTACAACACGAAAAAAAGATGATAAATGATTTTGGATATTTTGCATAAAAACCGATAAATTACAAATACCAGAACACTGTAGTCATGTGCTTTGCATTGCATATTTCATTCTTATTTTGATAACTGTTTTTAGTTTTATTTCTTTTGTTCTCAAGAACCTGAAATTAAAGATGCCAAAGACATCTCTTCTTTATTTTTATATATTTCAACTGGCCTGCTGTATTACAGCATCACTACTAAACTCTATGATCAATATGACAATTCGATCGATTTGAGTGTTTCCTGTATGAACAATATTCATTTAAGTTACAGAGATGTGGCACTGTCGACATCGTGTCTCATTCTGACTGTGCTATCCATTTTCTATTAGTTGACATTATTTCGTTTTTTACACACATTTCGTAATAGCATCGATCCATTAATGATACGTAGAAATGTTGTCACACACTATCATCGGAATCTAAGTGATCTAATGTCATTTCCTATCTTGACCTTTCATGTTCAGTTGGCATCCGTGTTTATTACCAAATCAAATGGTATCAAATAGTAGGATATCGTATACTATGTGGCATCGCTGTTATTCTTGTGGCAGGAATCATTTAATCGTAATAGGAGATGTAATGTATAGGATCAGATGTGAGATTTGCTTCTTTGATGTTAACCTGGAGGTTTAAACAACGTTTAACTCGTTGCCATTCTGATATTCAAATACCAAATGGTACGATCGTTATTCGTTTCAAATCCAAAATCTTGTTGGTAAAACTGTTTTGTGAACCAATAAAAACAGCTAAGCTCTCAGGTCTTGAATTGGCTAAATAACAAGAATCCCAAAACAATATTAAACGACTCTGCCGAAATAAAATGGTTTAACGACAGTTGTGTACAATCCATATTGTGTATTGGTCTTAAGCTTGTTTGTCCTCACCAGCGATTTACCAGACAGAATGCTAATAAAGAGATTTATGACAGAAAAGCTCCGTTTCCGTTATATTTTCGAATTAATAATTTTGTAACAATCGTGTTCGCCGAGGGATGTCTTTTCAAACCTTAAAGACGAAAACATATATCACAACGTCAACACACAGAGACAATGTTTTATCCTCACAACGTCAACACACAGAGACAATGTTTTATCCTCACAACGTCAACACACAGCGACAATGTTTTATCCTAACAACGTCAACACACTGAGACAATGTTTTGTCCTCACAACGTCAACACACAGCGACAATGTGTTATCCTAACAACGTCAACACAAGGAGACAATGTTTTATCCTCACAACGTCAACACACAGAGACAGGAATACCATCGAAACAGCATTAAGTAATAATACAAGTGTTCCAGAATGGTAAGCCTCTCCTGCTTAATCGCCGTTACCCACAATGTACTTTATAGTCAAATCTTATCAATGTCACGGTCTCTACGAAAACGGGACAGTGACAACGAATCAATAAAACGCACTAATAAAAGATAACACACAGATGATTGCCCCTTTAAAAGTTAGTTATAGATACAGTTTGCCAAAAATGAATTACAATTAAAACCATGATCAAAAGCTGACGTTCATATGGCACTAGAAAAAAATAATTTCACAATCAGATAACGACAGAACAAGCAAAACTTGATACACTCCTTGATATTCGAAGCTAGCCATTGATAATCAGCTGGGATATCTTACCGCAATAATTCGGGAATGATGGAAGTTATTTCCAATTATGGGAAAATACACGATTGAAAAATCGAAATCGTCCGGCTTATCATACATCTTAATAGTAAGTCTTCTATTAAATATCTAATCAGTCTTTAACGGTGTGTTAATTGTTTTGCAATTTTACTTCTGTGTGTAATGGATTGTTGAGTAAATATACCAACGATTAATTATTTCACTTTAAAATAAAAGACTAATAGATGTATTAAACTTTCTAGGTCTGGTCTGTGTTTCAAACTATAGTTAACTGTCCTATAACCAGGGTAGTCATAATGGAATCTTCAATGTAAAGGCTAGTCTAGCTGAAGTCTAGTTCTTGTATCACAATCTGACATATTTCGCATGCATAACACCGCAAAGTGGCAATGCTATACGGTTAACATATCTATTATCTCAAGTCAAGATGTAGGGTTTGATTTTGGTCTGGCTGTTACATGTACATTTCCAAGTCCAGCTACATTTTGAAGGCGTAGGATCTAGTGTACAGACGATGTCGAGACATTGTATGTGACAGTACTTGACTAGTTATTTCTCTAGTCCTGTTTTTTCAACCTTTTCTTTTGTCAATATTAGTACAGCATTTACAGATACGATATTTTAGTAAGTAGACGTAACTAAAAATAAACATATCACTTACATCCAAATCTATGTTTACGTTTGTGTCTTGTGTTTAAAGTGCGGAGAACACGCAAAAGAAAAACGATGTTCGAATTTAAACTCCATGAAGCTAGGGTAAAATATGAATAAAGGATATATTAACAGGAATACCATTGAAACAACACAAGGAGTAGATAACTAAGTGTAGTTTTAGGTCAAATCTAGCCAATGTCACGGTATCTACGACAGAAATGTGGTTGTGACAACAAAACCATAAAACACACTAATAAACACACAGATGAGTACATCTTTAAAAGTTAGTAACAGAAAAAATGCCCAAAATGAATTACAATTAAAACCATGATCAAAAGCTGACGTTCATATGGCAAAAGAAAAAACAATTTCACAATCAGATAACGACAGAACAAACTAAACTTGATACACTCCTTGATATTCGAAGCTAGCCATTGCTAATCAGCTGGGATATCTTACCGCAATAATTCGAGAATGATGAAAGTTATTTCCAATCATGGGAAAATACACGATTGAAAAATCGAAATTGCCCGGCTTATCATACACCTTAATAGTAAGTCTTCTATTAAATATCTAATCAGCCTTTAGCGTTGTGTTAATGTTTTGCCAATTTTACTTCTGTATGTAATGGTTTGTTGAGAAAATATACCAACGATTAATTAATTCACTTAGAGCTGTCAACACGAAAAAGTCTTTCACGGCTCAATAGTGAAAATATACACAACACCACTTCCTTATTATAAACCACTCAAGGCGGAGTTTCAATGCTTGTAGCAAAGTTTCCCTAAAGAATGGAAAGTCAGAAAGGTAAAACAAAATATAAAATATGTTTCTCAATATACTTATTTTAAGTAATAGAATCAATACCAGGACAACATCAACTTGTAAGTAGTAGACAATGTGAGGGTCGACATCGTATGTCCTAATAGGCGGGCCGTCATCATACTATTGGACCAATACACGTACACCTTGAAACAAAGTTGCCGAAGATATCCCAGCTGGTGGTGTGCTTACAAAATCGAGCAATGACTAGTTTGATTATCTATGTAATTGAGGAGGGTTACTATTATTATTATTAAATGCTTAACGGCCCATCAACACAGGACAGGTAATTAGGGCCAACAAATGGTCGAAAAAAACCCAATGGAAAACAAAAATCTCAAACAAACTTAAAGGTTAAAAGACATTTTGAAAGTTTGAATATTGAAAGTGGCTATGATGACTCAAATGTTATTAAAAAGACCAACAGCTTTCAGATAGCCTAAAATTGAAGAGACAGTTATGTATTTTCGAAAAGAGATTTAAGACATGTAATGCTATTATAGAAACTTTCTCGAGTTGACTTAAAGTCGACACAATCTAATAAGAGGGGTTTTACTGTAAATGGTTCCTGGCACGCTATACATTGAGGCTGGACATCACGTTTGAATGACCCATCCGAAGACGGGCAAGGACAACCTCGTCTCGGCGCTTATCTCTGTAGCTAGGATGCCATTTACCGATTTTAGGTTTAATAGAATGCAACTTGTTATCTACGCATTGATTCCAATTAGTTTGCCACTGTGATCTTAAAAATGTTGTAATTAGTAGTTTAAAATCAGTAAAATGAAGTTTTAAAATCTTCAGGTGGTAGTTATAGTGCTGCTTTCGCAGCACGACCTGCCTTTTCATTATCTGGTATCCTCACATGTCCGGGAACCTAGCAAAAGTTAATATGACATTTTGAGGTAATATTATGCAATAATGTTAAGATTTTTCGAATTGAGATATTCTTCAAATTTTTGTTGCGAAAGCTTTGTAAAATACAGATGGAGAATCAGAATAGATAACTGACTGTCGTACATCATTTGATTTAATGTGCTCAAGGTCGAGATAGATAAAATGGGCTTGACAGACATTTCCTTATCGACACGCCTAGATGGAAGATACAGTTTTGGCACAGCATTTACGTAACCAGCAATAACGTAACCATTTCTGTAGCTCGCACAAGACATAAAACAAATGACGCATCATTGGGCAGCCAGCATCCAACTGTAGCATCTTTCGTTGCAATTTCCGCGGCAACTTTATGATCACCATTCGTACCGTCCGTGTAAAACGATTGAAAATCTTTATAGTTTAACTGCAGCGATTGAAGAGGGTACGTTCTCTTTTGTAAAGCCGGAAAGACATTAATAAGATAATGAGGAAATAGTATCATCAATAAAAATATACGTAGTTCTGTTACAAACCTTTGAACTTTGGTGAGTAGCGCGTGTATATCAGTGTATATGTAACCGTAATTTATAGCCTACATATAGTGTATAAATCTAATTGGTTACGTAAATAGGTTATCTAGGGATGATCTTGTCGCAAATAAAATCGGCCGTACCAAATATACAGTTGTATGTGTATCACATAAGATATTATTAGATAAGTTCTTATCGAATCATATCCTTAACAAATGCAATATATCGAACATCAAGAATCGGTTTGAAGTGTAAAAAGGACCTCTTCATATAATGTATTGTCCAAATGATATGGACGTTTTCTGTCAGTGTATTTATGGAATACCGATGAAGATATGTGAGGAGACATTTAAGCTTGCAGATGTTTGGCAAAGTTTCTGTGAAAGGAATTATAATAAATTCAAATTCATTTGTGACTCGTAATACATTTCTTAGAGGAACTAATTGATGTACAAACCCATAACTTCGGTTTCCAAATAGACATTTAGTATTACTCTCTGACAGACAATAAAACGATATTTGAAGAATACCATTTATAGACCAGTGAAGGCAATCTATCATATCGGGAATAGCTATGCCTTTCGCTTTGAAACTTTAAGTTTTATAACATATTTGCCGATAGATTTTGACCTAAAGTAAAAGTTTGTTTTTCAAATAATCATGTTTACTGAGTACAACACAAATACGGACGCCTAATAACCCAAGGGTCAAATTAAGACCAAAAGTCAATTCGAAAAAATATCAACAGCAACCGAGGAGACGCTAAAATAAGACGTAAACAGTCATCTATATACAAGTCTATACAAATGACCGAACTGTCGGTCATGTGAAAGTCATAATATCCTCTATCCAATTCAGACAATGATAATGGTCGCAAAACAAGTAGGACATCGGGTTTTTGTATAAAATAACAAAACACATAATGTGTTTAACTGAATGCAGATCATGATAACGACTGTGACATATTCCTGAACGAAAATAGATATGTCCGGTGTAGAAAAAACGTGCTGTATGTACATATATGTATAAGTCGTTACATAAGCAAAAACAAAGCAAAACATATCTTTCCAGCAAACTATTTATACTTTGCTTTGGAACAGTTAATAACACGTGGTGTACAACCCCTGCTCTGGTAAAGCAAACTAATTGCAACACCTGGATTTTTGTTTGTTTGTTTGTTTATGTTTAACGGCCCATCGACGGCTGTGGTCATTTAGGGCCATGGTGATTTAATTATTTATTTATCTTATTTTAACAAACATGTGAATAGCGAAGATAAAATCAGATAAAATGGTTTATTTTTAAAAGTATTCGCATTGTATGTGTAGATAATAAAAATAATAATAAAAGGGGGTTAAAATAATAAAAGAGATAACGAATAGATGATATGGAATATGCGGTATATATATAACGTCAAAAATGATAAGGTGGGTTAAAAGACATCAGAGTCTATAAAATAGACCGATGTCTTTCAAATAGTTAAATAATGCCTTCGAATCCACGGAACTGAAAAGTGTTTTCATATCCGGGACTCGGAAGTAGTTATCACGAATGTGTTTAAAATCGGAACATTCTATTAAAAAATGCTCCACTGTAAATGGAGTGTCACATGCGTGGCATGAAGGTATATCTTCTCGTTTTAAAAGGTACGAATGAGTAGGATATGTGTGCCCAGTGCGGAGCCGAGCGAGGACAACTTCCTCTCTACGATCTTTCCGACTGGGAATAGATGTTTTAAGTTTCGGTTGTATCTTAAAAAGTTTGTTGTTGGTCTCCAGAGACCAGCGTTTCTGCCATTCATTTTGAATGGCTGTACGAATAGTAGGTTTAAAATCTGTGTATGGTAGTTTGATATTTGTTTGTTCGAGATTCAATGCATTTTTTGCTTCCCTGTCAGCAAATTCGTTGCCTTTTATTCCGACATGGCTCGGAATCCATAGTAAAGTTATTTTAGACTTTTTTAATATACGAGATATTCGAAGAGCAAGGTTTTGTACGATTGTGTTTTTAGGATCTCGTAACTGTAAACTCTGTAGGACAGATAGAGAGTCTGAACAAATAATTGCCTTTTTAATG
>NW_018404097.1:1868519-1909122 GCF_002113885.1 Mizuhopecten yessoensis
TCTAGCATCTGAAGGTACGAACTGCGCGCCGACCCGTATACCATAGAACCATAATCCAGTTTTGTTCGAATAAGTGATCTGTATAGGCGCAAAAGCATTTCCCGATCCGCTCCCCAATCAGTATGAGAAAGGACTCGTATAATGTTTAACGCCTTGGAACACTTATCCTTCAGATACTTTATATGTGGTATGAAAGAGAGTTTCGAATCAAAAATGAGGCCGAGAAATTTAGTCTGTTCAACAACAGGAATTCTAGTGCCATCGAGTGTTAGATTTGGGTCATTAGCAAACACCTGGACCTCTAACACTAAGAACAGGTCCTAGAGTAGAAAATTTTATGTGAAATGTATGTTCCTGATACTTACATAATGTAGCACATGTTAAAGAAGAGTGATTTTAATATAATACGCTACCTCCAGATATTAAGAACATGGTCTAGAGTGGCACGTCCTTAGCATTTGTGCTAGGGTAGTGAGTGAACTATAACCCGTTAAGTCCTGATACTTAAAACATGCTATGGAACGGAGTTCAACTGTGTCGTTTCAACATGAAGAAGTCGAATTTTAATGCAATTCAGTTATCTGAAGCAAAAACAGAACAAAAATAAAAACATTCTACTGTAATCAATGATTCTTATAGATTGAAATTTTACACATGAAAGCACTGACATATCACAATCAAGCAAACCAATTCATTCCAGTTTTGGACCTTTACTGTTAAACTATTGAAAGCTTGATATAGAGAACGGATTCTTGAAAAAAACATCTTAATATATTTCTTTTCGGACATGTGCTCAATGAGATCAACATTATTTTATGACTGATGCCGTTTATTTCCGCAACCCAAATATCACAGAAAACTGCACATGTCTACTACATCGTGCCGTAGTGTATACTTTCCTTTAGATACGATACCTAGATCCGTTCATTTTCCGTCATTTGCTGTCAGGGAAAACCGCTTACCGGCGCCTTTTTATTTTACGGCTTTGCAGCCATGTTCTTTTCTGGAAGAGCCAGCTGACATTCAGGTCACCTGACGTAGTTAGATGTACATAAAACACTGCAGACCGAAGATATCTGGTCCAAAACTAATGCTATCTATGACCCATTGGTTTTATGTCTTGTGCGAGCTACAGAAATGGTTACGTTATTGCTGGTTACGTAAAAGCTGTGCCAAAACTGTATCTTCCATCTAGGCGTGTCGATAAGGAAATGTCTGTCAATAACAGTTATCTACGAGGTGATATATGGACTAACACGTTACCAGACATCGTCAAGTCATCGTTATGTTTAGGGTGATCTATGGCAGTACAAAAGCGATGCACCTTCTTTCGCAAACACAATACGACTTAACTTCACTTTTCACCGTTAAGAAATCTACAAAATCATAGGAACAATATCCTGAGAATTCGTTTACTCCTTCAATAAGTGTTCGTTATGTCATATGGCATTAACCACAGTTTACATGCGATACATGCGGACGACATAATAACCATGGCGTGCCATACAAAGAAAAGTTGCTTTTCCTAAAAAAAGATAAAAAAGAAAAAGAAAAAAATGCCAAGTTAAATAAAATTTGGACCTAGCTCTCTGGAAATCGCATTTAGTATCTACACCTCACATAGACCTTCCCAGATCGAGAGTCCCTGTGAACCAGACAGAAGACCTGCTGCAAAGAACGACCTGTTGTATGAATCAGTATTAATATATTACATATATTTTCTAGCCCAAAATTAAACAACAGCTGAGTAAAAGAAAATACCATTTTGAGCTAGTTTAACACGCCAGGCTTATTCTTCACAATCATAATAAATCATCTATGATGTATTTATATACACAAAAGGTGTTATTACACAGTATCTATCAATTTGACGTTATCGCACATTATATTCATATTTTGCAAATATGTATATCTTTCTATTTTGACAGTATATAATTACATCTTTTATGTCTACTCTGTATATATATTTATTTTGTATTCAATAATATAGCTTCGCTTAGTTTGCGCTATTTTGCCTGACCGGACATGCCCGCAATGAACCGGATTTAAGCTCTGAAATGCAACGCAACTGAATGTTTGTTGTTTTTGTTGTTATTTATGTTGTTTTTAAAACAGGGATGTATTATTTGAAATATTTATTTCATCATTAATAAACAAATCATTTGTTGATTAGAGTTAAACATTATCGTCTATGGGATTATATTTTACATGGAGATACAGATTAATATCTCTCCTTCTTTCGTGTCCATGTCTGTGTGGTTCCTGGTATCGCTTTTTATATTTCGAATTTACATTTACCGATAAATTATTTTGTTGACGGTTGCATCCTCAAATGCTGATAACTTGTATAGATGCTGTATGCTCTCTTCAGCTTTTAAAGAGATCCATTCCATATATAAAGGGCTACTGACACCGTATTGGACATTGACAATCTGAACTATAAGATAAACAAAAAAGCATTTTGTGTAACACATGTAAGTTGTGACACGACAGACAAGGCGTAAAGCTGTTTTAAAATCACATTGATTTCAGGACTGTAAAACGCTGCATGGCAAAACTGATCGTTGCTGACGAGTTGAACCAGTACGTGATGTACATGTCGTTCGTAAAGCAATGCCTCCTATCCTTCAGTGAGACGTTCTTGTTAATCGAGGTACTGATTAGTGTACCGCATTCAGCACATGACTTGTCTAGACAAATCCTATTAAACTATTCATGCAAACACATGATTGCTTACACGTGCACGAAACGTCGTTCTAAACGTCAAACTGTTTTTTGGAACCATAATGTGTTAGGTGTGGAGCATCACACATAGAACCTTTTTATGCATCAATCATTTGAACTTGACATACGAATGATTATGGGAGACCAATTTATAGGAGCTTAACTGTAATGTTTAATTATCGACTTTTTGTTAGAACAGAAAGGGATTACCGGTTACGTACACATATATAGGTCTGTAACAGTATCTTTATAAATATTTGTATAAAAAAAATTACAGTGATAACGACAGTGTTAAAAGTACTGTCCGAGCAACCTTTCTCCTACAAAAATAACACAAAATCTCATGAAAACGGCAGCAATTATGAACAATATCTGTGCTTTTTAAATAAAACACATCAGGTATATAAAACAAAAAGGAAAGAAATAAAGGCTTGAAAGCGAACAAAAGAAAACTAAATAAAAAAATCACGTCCAAAAAATACAACTTACACAATAGCAAATTGAATCCTGTAGAGACCGAGATCTAGTTGTCTAAATGATTATTCAATTTCAATGCACATTTATCACAAAATCCTATGTATAGAGTGATGACTGAAGATGTATAAAGCAACTGTATACTGTTATACAGGTCAAATGAGAGGCATATCAGCGATCATTGATACCAAGATAATGGTCTCCGTGTGTGTATTTACGCTTATCAGGAGATAGCCGTCAGGCAAATGAAACAAGTAAAATTGAGACTTATAGAATCTTTCACCCCCTTGGGGTGAGACAGGGGTATCTCAACCCGAGGGTTGACATCACCCTGTCTCACTCCCAATGGGGTGAATGATTATTTTTCTCTTACCCTGTTTACCCTCTTAATTATTTTATGCAGACGTTACATCAATGCAAGACAATGTTGATGTGATGCGCTGAATTGTCGACGTGACGTCATGGTATTGTTGCCGTGACGTCATGGTATTGTTGCTATCACGTCATACAATTATTGAGAACGTGCAAAGAACACGTGTAGCTTGTCTCAACCCTAGGGTGAGATAAGAAAATCTCACACCGGTAAAATGGTGGATATCCCTGTCCAGGGTAAGAGAAATGACCTGTCCATACGGCAAGAAGTAAAGCTAAGAAGACATGCACTGTCATAAGGAAAGAGGTAAAGCTCAGACCTTTACTGTCATAAGGAAAGAGGTAAGGCTAGGTCATTCAATGTAATAAGAAAAGAGGTCATAAGGAAAAAAGGTAAAGCGAAGACATGCATTGTCATAAGGATAGAGGTAAGGCTAAGACATGCACTGTCATAAGGAAAGAGGTAAAGCGAAGACACGCACTGCCATAAGGAAAGAGGTAAAGCGAAGACATGAACTGTCATCAGGAAAGAGGTAAAGCGAAGACATCCACTGTCATAAGGAAAGAGGTAAAGCAAAGACATGCAATGCCATAAAGAAAGAGGTAACGCTGAGACCTGTACTGTCATATGGAAAGAGGTAAAGCTCAGACCTGCACTGTCATAAGGAAAGAGGTAAAGCTAAGACATGTACTGTCATAAGGAAAAGGTAAAGCTAAGACCTGTACTATCATAAGGAAAGGGGTAAAGCTAAGACATGTACTGTCAATACGTCAAGAGGTAAAGCTAACACGTACACGGGTCATAAGGAAAGAGGAAGAGCTAAGACATGCACTGCCATAAGGAAAGAGGTATAGCTAAGTCATGCACTGTCATAAGGAAAGAGGTAAAGCTAAGACATGTACTGTCATAAGAAAAAGGTAAAGCTAAGACCTGTACTATCATAAGGAAAGGGGTAAAGCTAAGACATGTACTGTCAATACGTCAAGAGGTAAAGCTAACACATGCACTGTCATAAGGAAAGAGGAAGAGCTAAGACATGTACTGCCATAAGGAAAGAGGTATAGCTAAGGCATGCACTGTCATAAGGAAAGAGGTAAAGCTAAGACATGTACTGTCATAAGAAAAATGTAAAGCTAAGACCTGTACTATCATAAGGAAAGGGGTAAAGCTAAGACATGTACCGTCAATACGTTAAGAAGTAAAGCTAAGACATGCACTGTCATAAGGAAAGAGGAAGAGCTAAGACATGTACTGCCATAAGGAAAGATGTATAGCTAAGTCATGCACTGTCATAAGGAAAGAGGTAAAGCTAAAACATGCACTGTCATAAGGAAAGAGGTAAAGCTAAGACATGCACTGTCATAAGGAAAGAGGTAAAGCTAAGACCTGTACTGTCATAAGGAAAGAGGTAAAGCTAAGACAGTCACTGCCATAAGAAAAGAGGTAAAACTAAGACATGTACTGTCATAAGGAAAGAGGTACAGCTAAGATCTGAACTGTCATAAGAAAAAGGTAAAACTAAGACATGCACTGACATATGGGGAGGTAAAGCTAAGACATGCACTGTCATATGGAGAGGTAAAGGTAAGACATGCATTGTCATAAGGATAGAGGTAAGGCTAAGACATGCACTGTCATAAGGAAAGAGGTAAAGGTAAGACATGTACTGCCATAAGGAAAGAGGTAAAGCGAAGACACGCACTGCCATAAGGAAAGAGGTAAAGCGAAGACATGAACTGTCATCAGGAAAGAGGTAAAGCGAAGACATCCACTGTCATAAGGAAAGAGGTAAAGCTAAGACCTGTTCTGTCATAAGGAAAGAAGTAAGGCTAAAACATGCACTGTCATATGGAGAGGTAAAGGTAAGACATGCACTGTCATAAGGAAAGAGGTAAAGCTGGGGAATGTACTGTCATAAGGTAAGGGGTAAAGCTGAGGAATGTACTGTCATAAGGTAAGAGGTTAAGCTGAGGAATGTACTATCATAAGGTAAGAGGTAAAGCTGAGGAATGTACTGTCATAAGGTAAGAGGTCAAGGTGAGGAATGTACTGTCATAAGATAAGAGGTAAAGCTGGGGAATGTACTGTCATAAGGTAAGAGGTAAAGCTGAGGAATGTACTGTCAAAAGGTAAGAGGTAAAGCTGAGGAATGTACTGTCATAAGGTAAGAGGTAAAACTGAGGAATGTACTGTCATAAGGTAAGAGGTCAAGCTGAGGGATGTACTGTCATAAGGTAAGAGATCAAGAAGAGTGAGTATGTCCATTGCTCACATATGCATTTGAATACTTTTTGAGTGTAGGAGAATGGTTTGCGTTTTTCTCTTTTTTACGTGTTACGAGTTACTTCCAAGGGTCAACATGATATGCATCATCCATAAGTTTGGCCCCAGAATCAGTATACTTAACAGTGTTTCCGCATAAGGGACAGTGGTTGGGAGGTCTGGGTGGTGGAACTGTCATTCGACACACATTAATTGCCTTCATTCGCCGATTGATATCTGCTTTATGATAAAGAATCTTTTTGTTTACATAGCTTGGATTTACTTAACTTGGTAATAAATATCATACACGCGTTGGCATGTATATTTACAGATAAAATCTGAAAACATTAGTATTATGTAAAGTTCTTTGTTATTAGCTCTAGTAGTCAAATTCTCACCTTAAAACATCATAAGCTTATCACTTCTATCTATTGACGTAACAATGTATTATCTAATTACAAATTCGAAGTTTTTTCAATTATCACTGTTAAAACCATGAAACACAATCCTTCACGATACGACTAAATAACATGTATTTTTCGTTTTGGGCATAATATACTTTTTATTTCTTATTTCAAATTAACAATCAGCAATCGAGCCAGAATACCCGTCGAGTGTGCAAATGTAATGATAAAGCTAATATTGAAAGTATTAACACATCTGGAATATGAATCAGTCCTCAGACTTTATGACTTTAAATACGATACATCATTGGAGTTTAATATGGCTATGACATTCATTGGTGTTTAATATGGCTGTGACATTCATTGGTGTTTAATATGGCTATGACATTCATTGGTGTTTAATATGGCTATGACATTCATTGGCGTTTAATATGGCTATGACATTCATTGGTGTTTAATATGGCTATGACATTCATTCAGTCGATTGCAGTAGTTAGGATATTGTTTTATTTCTGTCTGTTGAAAGAAGAATACTGTTTGATTGGTGGTTTTAAGTGGTAGTGTAAAAATAGCTGTATCTGTCTCACTAAATAGAAACAGAAAACTTTTACATTGGCAATAATTTCATATTAATTCAAAACATGTTCCAGTAAATACAAGTCGAGAATATTAAAGTACATTGTATAACAAAGATATTATCAGCCTTCACACGTAATTCTCATTAATAAGATACCACAATTATAGCTGTGAAATGCTAAAATCGACTTTGATATCACGAGCTCCATTAGGACAGGCGCTCTTACATATGTACCTAGCATACGTAAGCTATGATGTGTTTCTACGGATGTGGAAATAATGACATCGTTAACTTGACATATGCAAAATTAATGCATTTATCGGGCGTCCTGTTTTGTCGTGATAATGAGACACACAATATGAAATTGAGATATTAAGTGCCCTTGTGGGCTGAAATGGAAATATGATCTGAAAAAACAACAAATTTAGCATTTTCAGACTTAATTGTACATACTGCACTTTTCTCCGCCGCTCCCTACACTCTGCTCACGCTCCATGTCGTTAAACTGTTGAGATACAGGATAGACGCACTGCATTTGATGTCATAGATCACAGTATTTTGTGAAAGCGTCTGGCTTACGTATATCATGTATCTTTTTAATGCACAGGAGAAAACGTAGTGGCAATAGGCAAGCTGTCACCGATAAGAGAGCAAGATTATGCTTGGATCAACTCAAAAAAGCACAAAAAAAATCTAGTCACTGGCATGGTGATGATAACCAAGTGTACATAATTGTCACACTTTAAGAGAATGAAGTATTATTTTACACCTTGATTTGATCGTGCTGGTTGGACTCTGGATCAGTTTCAATATTTTAAACCGGGATTGAACAGTACTCATTTTGGTAATTCCGAAATATTAGTAAAAGACTGCGTGGAATTTCATAAGTGATCCTAAACGAAAGTGTTCCTTACCTGCCAAATAACATAATATAGGCCACAGCTAGTGCCTTACCGGCTGTTCCCTACCTGCCAAACAACATAACATAGGCCACAGCTAGTGCCTTACCGGCTGTTCCTTACCTGCCAAATAACATAAAATAGGCCACAGCTAGTGCCTTACCGGCTATTCCGTACCTGCCAAATAACATAACAAAGGCCACAGATAGTGCTTTACCGGCTGTTACTTACCTGCCAAATAACATTAAATAGGCCACAGCTAGTGCCTTGCCGGCTGTTCCTTACCTGCCAAATAACATTACATAGGCCACAGCATAGTGCCTTGCCGGCTGTTCCTTACCTGCCAAATAACATAACATAGGCCACAGCTAGTGCCTTGCCGGCTGCTCCGAGACCACGCACATTCAC
The DNA here is from genome assembly GCF_002113885.1 of Mizuhopecten yessoensis. Taxonomy (NCBI): domain Eukaryota; kingdom Metazoa; phylum Mollusca; class Bivalvia; order Pectinida; family Pectinidae; genus Mizuhopecten; species Mizuhopecten yessoensis. The sequence continues at coordinate 1,876,641 of NW_018404097.1, forward strand.
GTTAGGACCCCTCTCCCATTGCAAGAGAAACACTAGAAAATTCCATTGTAGATTTTCATACTTTTTTTCATAAATCCCCTTAATTTTGTGTTGAACATACAGGCCAGGGGTTCACCCGTTTACTTTGTAACTCAGTTTGATTAAAGCGACAGTATAATGATAAAAGGTCCGGTGTTTGAATCCAACTTTTACATTCGGAACTTCAACGGTTTTTTCCTTGATATTTCATCTGCATTGTTTCCTACAAAATCGATAGAGTATTGTTTCCTTTCAAGATATGATTTATTAAGCAACAATCTTATCAGAAAAAAAGTCTCCTGAAGCTTATTTATTGTAGCGTTAATTATTACATTATTATAACATTGTCTTTGTAGTACATTCGTCAAAGGTTCTTGCTCAGATTTATGCAGTGAAATCTTCATAAACTCACAACAGTTAACTATAACTTCCATTGGAAACTGATTTTCAATTATGTCGTTGCAGACTATTGATTTGAAATGATTTGATATGATTTTAAAAGTCACTTAAAATTTGTGAATATATTGTTGTTTTAGAGCTTGTGATATTTGCTAGATCATAATTAACATTTATATTAATGTCCGCCGCTTTTAAGAAAAAGAACAAAAATCATAATATACAATCAATGTCTTTAGCGTGTAAAGGCACAATAACAATGTTCATGTTGTGAACCAATTCGAGCACATTTTATTGTAACGGGCACCATTACACGAGACTGTCAAACTGACCTCGTATTCGTTATTGATGCATCTGGAAGAGCTTGCAATGTCATTATACACTTACATACTAAGTTTGATCCATATCGAGACACAGAGAGGGGCCGTTGGCATCACCTTGGCGCACACCAATAAATGGGTGAATTAATCGGAGGCAATGGCAGCCATGTTTGACCACCAATGCTGAAATGAAGTGTCTTAAGAGCATGTCTTCCATAAAACCATGCAAAATGGGGAAAAAATGTCCAGATGGGTGTTTCTGAAATAACGCAAACAGTTTGTTTACTGTAAATAGTAACATATCAGAGTTAGAAATAATCAATAAAAAATCATAAAATATGTATCTTTTTTTTAGTAACAGTTGATATACGAATTAGTTGAAAATCTCAATTGAACTTGTCAAAAAATGAGAAAAAAACATGGTAATAAAAGTACCTTGGAAAAATAAGTCAAACTCAAGACTAATTGTTCAAACTTAATTGAAGAGTTAGATGATTGTTTGCAGAACATTTATAAATTAAAATTAAAAAAAAAAAAATTAAAGGGGAACTTGTGTTGACCTTTAAAAAATTGCCATTTTGCCAATTTTTTAAAACTTTTAAAAATCATGCTACTACTTTTAGCAAAATCCCTTAAGGTAGATAATAAAAATGAATGGAATTAATTGCTTAAAAAAGATACGTTATTAAAGTAAATAATGTAAAAAAAATAGTGAGTGCAAATTCAATTTAATATAGCAATTTATGGATAAAAATGTGCATACATTTGCACTGAAATTTCACCTTTATTTGAACTTAATAAGGATTTAATTCCACAATTTTGACATTTTTACAGTTCAAATAATAAAAAAATATCGGGCTTTAAAATAAGTTAATTTTCTTTAAAAAATAGATGTGTTATTAATTTGATTCTTCAGACATATTCGGTATTTTATTGATCCTTTTGATGTTGCAATAGTGTGGTATTTGGAATTTCATGCTTATAAACCGTTATTTATGCATGCATTTGATAAGAAAGTATAAAGAATAATTCAAATGTAAAGATAAAATAATATTCATAAAAAAAACAATGTACTATAAGAAAAGAAATGAGCAACAGTATTTGAGTGCTTTCAAAAAGAGTTATTTCCCTTTCCAGAACTCTTCAAATACAGTGGTGCAGAGGTAGCAGTGTACAGTAGAAACGGCTTGACCCTAAATATAAAGAGTATGTCTCACGTAAACATGAATAGTGAAATCAACCTGCACAACACACCTACATATATATTCATATTTATAAATTATTTTGATTTCATTTTGTTTAGAAGACTGATTTTTTTTTCAAAAACAGTTTTTCCCAGATTTAGGACTTGTGAAAACCATGGTTACCACATCAAAAAACACCAAAATATGCAAAACATCATGATTTTTAACCCAAAATTTGACCCCGCAAGTAGAATTGTTTTTCTTTTAAACCTGTCTGAAATTAAATATCGCCTAAATATGGATTTTTTGCAATATGTACACATGTGCTGAGAAAAGAAATAGACTACATGAAAATCTAGCTTTTGTTGTGTAGACAAAGATTTGTAAATGCCCAAACCGAATTCGATTTTTTTTTTTTTGAAAAATTATGAAGCCCACATAGTCCACTTCATCCTATATATATAATGCCAATTTTAGTGCTGATTTTTTTTTAATTTTGATACATGTCATGTTACAGGGGTTATTCATTGAATAAAAATATCACCCATGGCCATTGTACGCAACTGTACACTGCTACCAGACAACAACAAATGAAAGAAATGTCAGACTGCAGACAATCATGGCTCAATGTGATTTCTTCAATTTTTCTCATATACTATGTGAAAAATCAAATAGATACCAAGACACCACTGTTCTATACACCTTTATGACTGCGGTAAGGGCACAACAGTACACCTTAGAGCATACCAGAGTGAATAGCCTGCTAAAGAATACTGAAAACAACCAAATATCATAAATATCCCTTTTTGAATTATTGATTTTACATCCCGTGATTATTTGCTGTCACTGGATTTTTTATTTTTTTTAGTTTAATGGCCAAGTTTTACTAAAGAAAAATGGTTTCATTGAAAAAAACACCTACCTTAGAGTTTCTGAGCTGTAGAAATGTGGTAAATTTTGCTGACTCAGCAATTTTTAAATATGTGTCATTTAATGACTATAAAAGCTTATACCATTAATGTTTCATTATATTTTCCCAGTTAAAAGATGATATTTTAAGTAGTTAATGTATGAATAACAATTATCTATTTTTAGATTTTGTCGCATAAAATCCAAGTGGCTCAATATTTAAAAAAAAAAAAATGCTTGAGAAGTTGTTTTACCATAAGCAGCATGTGTGCCAATTATGAATCAATTTGGAGAATATTGCATCTGGACGATTTTGCTTGGTTTTATGGAAGACATGCTCTTATGTATCGACCAGAAGTCACTCAGAAATTGCACTGAAACCATTTTGAGGATAAAAATATTAATCAGAAGACGGAGGAAGAAGCCCAGCAAAGCAATCAATCTGCCCCTCCACTTGGGGTATTAAATAACCTATTACTATTGCTATGTTACCTGTTTTCAATTGTAAAACCCTCATACTTAATCTTTTCTTCTTATAGTATTTTGGTATTTTATGTACAACTCATCAAAAAGACATGGACGAGAGAAAGTATTACCAATTAATCCTCGCCTTTGTCCGAATAAAGATCACTGTCCCACTGCACTAGTTTTTCCAATAATTCCAATGTTTTTCTTATTTATCTAAGCTTTAGTCATGCCAGGAAATACAGTTTCCAATACCTAGTTACAGTTTTGGGAAGTGGTTCAGGGGCCCTTAACACATGGGTACACATGTACCCAGATTCGGTACGTAAATGTCAACGACTACAAGCAATCTTGGAATTCACTACTCTCAACTTCACGGTCTTCAATTTGATGAAAACTGGGGAAAATTGATTAAATACTTACCACAATAACATATTTGGCACTATCTAAAAAAGATATGAAAATATACATCGAAAACAAATGCCGCGAGTCAACACATAAGCATATCAATAAGGGCCCACTGTCGACGACAATAAACAATCGAAGTATGTGTAGAGAGATACCGATTAGAGATATGCACTTCTTTGACGATTGAAAGGATGGGTACGAGACGCTTGTGAGAACCGCAGTATTGCCTCCATTGACGTTGACAATGAAAGGCTGTAATGTTATCCGCATGGACAGGGATAAAAGACATTTGGACGTCAATGAACGACCAATAGGATCACTTCATATTACCACACAGTAGGTGGCGAGCGCTAATCAGAACAATGCAGTGTCATGAGGTTTATTTTATCATTATGGTTGACTTAACCAAATGAGTCAAATCGTGATATTTTTACAACATAATTGGGAACACGATAGCTTTCCCGTCAGCTTACGTCAAACAGAAGGGATACAAACTAACCAATCATCTAGGATAATTTATGATAGGTCATTAAAGCGTGTGTCGAGATAAATAGGAAACTCTATACAATGCACCCTGTCGCCATAGGGTCAGCAGCTTTAAAAGGTTACAAAAGCTTAAATAAGATATTTAAATTCTAGTTTTGTTTCCAGTTTTATAGCACGCCTATTAAATATAATAGTTATTATATTTTTGCAAGTGAACTTTGCAAATGGAGCTGTTTTAAAACAAATTATCTGTATAACCTAGCCCAAGTGATGTAGTTTTCAAATTTAGAAAGGACACGAATTTTACCGTTCGCCAAAGACGGATAGGCAATGGGCTCTATCCCCAGACCGGGACATACAAATTCCTTAAAAATGATAGTCGTAATTCACTGCTTTATGTTCAGCATTTAGGATAATGGCAACTATTGGTTAACCCGCTGTCATTATAATGTGGCCGGGTGGAAAACTGAGAACTTCGGCATGGAATTTTAGTGTGGCATCGGTACACCAACACACCCTGCTTCTAGCACACACACTCGAGCATGCACACAATAAACACATGAATGCATTACACATGTTGTCCTTACATGACAATTGCTGATATTAAGACGTTAAACAAGAAAGAACCAAACCAAAATCAAACCAAGAGTTGCTACCTAATTTTAGTTAAGCTATCGAGGGATAATTAAGCATTGAACTGTTTTTGTATGGTATTTATGATACAGCTTAGCAAGCAAACATCATATTGCGCGCCAATGCATTATGATTTGTTTGCTTGCAAAGCTGTCATTCAAATAGATCATAAATACCATACAAAACAGTTCAATACTTATATTTACGTTTTCTCTGCCTCTCATGTTTTTTTTTTAACTTACAATTGCTATTTAAAAAGTAAAAATTCCGTCTTTGCGACAGTCCACACAAATGTGTTCCATAGTTGGAACAGCGTGCTGATTTGCAAACAAAGTAGTACTTTGAAATTTGAACAAACATCAATTTTATTCCACAATTCAGTATCAATATAATTGCGTATAATATGTCTATAGGGTGATATAAGTTTATCAATAGAAATCTGAGCTGAAAGTTTGATTTGAAACTGTTTCGATTTTTCCTCGGAACAAATTTCGCGCACGGATAAATACAGTGAACACCGTAAATCCGACCTTGCTCTTTACGAGGGAGTTATTTTTGGAAGTTAAATGAACAAAGAGAAAAGTTCGAATTTGTGAAGAATCCAGACGTGAATTTATTTGTTGATTGTATGGGAATCTGACTACAGTCGGTAGATTATATAACAGCCTCGTTATTTGACATGTCGTCAGAAACTGAGAAAACCGTGGCTGCGAGACGCGTGAAACTGATCAATAGCGTTTGATGTGAGTGATCTTGCGACGGAACACAGACGTTCGTTACAAATGTCTAAAATGTTGATGTGTGCTGTTTCTCATATCAGTAGGTCTGTAACATACGTGTCTGTAGGTCTATAGAATATGTGTATTTCAGACATTTGTAACGAACCCCTGTTGATCATTGCAGTGTAACAGACGATATTTCTGATAAATTGCATGAGTGGTAAAATTGTTTCCATTGCCGGCATTGGTGATTTCAACAGATGTGCATTTTGTTCGATATTGCAGACCTTGGTCCTGTTTTTGTTGTAATAAAAGTATTTTTATTGTCATTGTCAAGTCTCACAATTCCCAGCGATATTTCAACAGCCGTCATGTTTATTTACATTGGATATTGTAGCTCCGGTCAGTGTTGTAATAATAAGCCGAGAATTGTGTCTCGTGCTGCATGGTAGTTAAAGTCCCATCAACGACACAGCTTTCAAAAAGGCTATATACTGACAATGTCATGCAAATGTAAATATATTACAGGAATATATAACTGTCATTAGTCAATACAATGTTCAATAATGAAATTTTTATTTTGATGGTGGATACCTGTGAAACTTGTGAAATACATATCCAGGTCATGGCAGAAACATAAGTCACTTAATGCACTTTCCGTCCTGTCACATAAACAACCAAAAGAACATATGAGTGAAAAAGGTCACCGTTTGGTGACTTAATATATTTTCAAACAAATAATACCCAAACATGACGATGTCAAACATCTGACAAGTACAGCATAGCATTATCATATATAAAGTAACACAAATACATTAGTTGGTGGCCATAAGCCTTAGTGGGGTTTGGCAAACTCCGCCACTAAACCAAGATGTGCAACATTGAAGGTTTCCCGTGTTAAGATTGTATTTAGTGTAGATTAGAGAGAGAAAAAAAACCCCATTGAATTGTGTGACAACACTTGATAAAAGGACAACACGAAGGCATGGGATAACACTACAGTGTGGACCACATAGAAGCGTGGGAGATCATTAAAAGTTGTGAACAGATTAAATATAGGACAACACTGAAGTACAAGACATAAGTTTAAGAAATAAGAAATTGTCAGAGTGAAAGAAAGTAAAATGATATTTAATTATTGTATGAATGTATATGAATGCGGAAGTCAATTTCCAACATATTCATGCTTAATATCTCCGTTGAGGATTTGGAGTGTACGTAATTTCTCTCCAATGATCATATTTGTCTTGATTTAAACGTTCATTGTGAGGGCGTGTTTGTTATTGCTCCATTTAAGCAAATTAAATCGTGTACAATTTGAAATTTAGCGCTACAGACACGCGCGTAAGACATTATCTATTGGGAAATATCGGTCATGAATGTCACTTTCTCTAGCTTGTTTCTCTTCGTATCGTATAACTAATATTCCACCATTAGCGATGTAACGACAGTTTTCTTATGTGTTATGATTTATTTGAGATGCAAGACGGAATTTTGTTGGTAAATCAAAATAATTTGCGGCCATATAATCATGAAAGAAGAAAACAGTGTTAACACAAAGAGATCTTTCTCTAAACGTTAAAACTATATGCCCCTCGTCCAGCGCCACTCGCTGAAAACAGTTTCTAGACTTATGAAGCTTGTTCTTAAAGGCAAACGTTGTCCCAGGGTTTGTTACCTTGACGATGTGATTGTGTTTGGCCCCACAATCGAGATACCCGTCGACATCCTTGGAGAATAATTCAGTGTGTACGTACGGGGACTTATTAAAAGCTGAATGAAGCAAAAGAAATATGAGATAATTAATTAATTGCAAGTAGTACATATCTAGGTCATGTTGTGTCGGAAGAATATGCGACCATAAAGCACCTTCTGCCTCCATTTTTTCTTTTTATTTTTTTCAAAATATTTTATTTCCCCCAGCGAAATATTATATATATATATAATACTGATAAGTATATACAGATATATATCAATAAATTGATAGGAACTGCCAGGGTTGGGGAGCCCTGGAGTCAGTCCCCTAAACAATATGGTGTCCTCACACAGGAGGGCTCTCATTCATTTTTGTCTGTTAATTTTATCTAAATTCAAATATTTCAATTTCATAACATTTTTTCATCAATATAACATTCAGAAATTTAATTGGGAAATAAAACATTTGTACATAGAATATTGGACATCTACAGAACAAGAACATACTACCATATTTCACACACAGCACACACATCCAGACGTGTTTACATATACATCAGTATCATAATCACTAAACATAAAACAAAACACTTATACACACACATTTACATACGTGCATAACATACACTCCTACGACCTACATACGTACATTCATACATGCATACACATACATACACACTAACATCAGCAAGTCTGCATGCACTTACATACGTACACATGCATGTAAATACAAACATACATGCCCATTATTGCATGTATCCATATAAGCACAAGAAAACATGCACTCTACTAACCCGTACTGTGTTTGTTTTTGGAGAGAGAAATATCAGTCAACAAATAGGCAAATTGTAGTATACAAAAAATTCTTAAAATAAATCCTTCCATTCCATCCATCTTTGATCAAATGTTTCATCGTATAAATGTTTTACTGATAAAGCTTTCTCAATATTATATCTGAATGCAAGAAACTCATTCAAACCATTTAAACTTAACTTCTGGGTGTTTTCTGGAAACAGTATATATATTATATTTTGTATACAAAATAATATAGTTAATGGGCATTGGAGCATTTTCAGTAATTCCAAAAAGTTTTGTTTCCAACTTAAAATCAATGATTTTCCTTATTCTGCTAAATAATCTCTCTTTTAAATCTTGCCATAGCTTTAAGGACTGTGGACATTCCTAGAAAAGATGTTCTGTAGTTTCTATTTGTATTTTACACATATTACAGATATTGTCATTTGACATCCCAATAGTATTTAAATAGTTTTTAATTGGGAGGATACAATTTTGTAATCTGTATTGAAACCATTGCAGTGTTGTGTCTTTTGTAGCTTTAAAGACAATACTATATGAACTTTTCCAATCTATATTTCTAAAATTTTCTTTCAATACACATTTTCTTTCAGCTGTATTTACTAATTTAATTTTACTACTCAATATGTCATACATGTCTTTACAACCATTTTTTTCTTCTTTATGATAATATAAATATGACTTGGTATGAAGGGCCTCACCAAAGTTGTTTCTGCAGTTAAGTTATAATTTAATTGTTTACATCATTGCCTAATAGACTGGCATATACTATGATAAATCAAGAAGTTTCCAGAGTTTATATTGTAATTCAGTTTAAAATTTACAAAAATTAAAAAAAACATTGTTTTGCTCTAATAGATCACAAACATTGTTTTGCTCTAATAGATCACAAACATTGTTTTGCTCTAATAGACCACAAACATTGTTTTGCTCTAATAGATCACAAACATTGTTTTGCTCTAATAGATCACAAACATTGTTTTGCTCTAATAGATCACAACCATTGTTTTGCTCTAATAGATCACAAACATTGTTTTTCTCTAATAGATCACAAACATTGTTTTGCTCTAATAGATCACAAACATTGTTCACCCCCCGATCAAACCATATTCGGACAAAAACAAAAGACTTTTTGCCAATACCAAAAAGTGGGTTATACCAGATTGAGAGAGTTAAGAACTGCTTAATAGATTTTACTTGTGTTACTTCTAAAACAGTTACCCATGCCTTAAAAACATCCTTTCAAAACATCTTACTAGTCTTAACTTTTTCAATAAAATCAATTCCTATATCCGATATATTTTCTATTGGAAAGTGCTCTGCTTCAAAAATATGTATCCTGTTTTTCCCATTATTTTTCAGTAATCTTCGTATCCAAGTGGACTTCAAACTAGAAATGAAAGTATTGATGTTAATCATTTTATGGCCTCCACTTTCATACTTTTGGATTATAGTATTTCGTTTAATTTTGTCAACAGGAGATTGCCAAATGAAGTTAAAAAATATTGTGTTCAGCTGCTGATTAAAATTGCTGGTTGGTGTAGGAAGTGCAATGAACAGATGATTAAGTTTTGGTATAATAGTATAATAATTTAGTATGACTATAATGCATGGAGTGCATCCCAGTGGTTGCCAGTCTCTGCTCACTGCTATTGATCATTGTCATTGTATATGTACATTCTGTTCATGTAACAATCAGTCTTGGTTATTCTATGGTAAACCTGGCAGACACAAACTCCTATATTACATATATTATTATTCAAACGACCATTTCTCACTTGTTCTATTAATACTAATCATAATGTATATGGATATTGAAAAAAATCCAGGTCCTTTATGCAGTCTTGACATTAGTTGCTTAAACATCCGTTCAGTAAGAAATTAAACTGGATATAGTTGAAGCTGAATTGAGTGATAAAGATATTATATGTATAACTGAAAGTCATCTTAATGAAAAAAATCATGACAATGACTTATTACTCCAAAAATTTTCTAAACAAATTTTCAGAAAAGACCGCTGTCTACGTCCTGGGGGAGGCATTATAATTTATTATAAGGATAATATCATTATGAAAAGAAGACCAGATCTCGAGATTCCTGATTTTGAATTATTATGGTCAGAGATTACAGTTAGCAACAAAAAACTCCTCCGAGGTTGTATTTATAGACCTCCTGACAGTAGTATTGATTACTGGAACAAGCTTGATAATTTACTAGATCATGTAACTGATGACTCGAGGCGAACAAATGCAGACATTATTATTACTGGTGACATTAATGTAAATATGAGCAATATTCAGCCAAACTCTCGTTTAAAAAGACTTTTAAAAAATTATAATCTGTACAATTATGTGAAAGTTCCTACAAGAATAACTCAGGATTCTTCTACCTCAATTGATATTGTCCTTACCAATAATGATACTATTGTTAAAAATGTAATTGTAACTCCTCCAATCTGTAGTGATCACTCTGTAATCAACTTCAGTGCCTCTTACTCTGTATTTAGACAACATGCATATACAAAAATTGTTCTCCTGTATAATAATGCTGATGTTATCAAAATGAATCAGAAGATTGATAACATAAACTGGGTAAGTATAAATGAACAACAAGATGTAAATGGTTTTAATACTGTACTTGTTGATGCTATAAATAAAGCTATAGATGACAGTATACATGTAAAGAAAATTACTATCCGACCAAATGATAAGCCATGGATGTCAAACGAGATAAGGTTAAAACTAAGACAGAGGAATAGAATCCATAAAAAAACAATACAGACCAATAATCCAGATCAATGGGCAAATTTTAGGAACATCAGAAATGAAGCCATCAGCTTAATACGTACCACTAAAGATAGATATATACAAAATTAGAACAATCTCTAAATGATCCCAATGTCTCATCATCTAAATGGTGGAAAACCACAAAAACTATTCTGAAAATTAACAATAAGTCACCTATTATTCCACCATTAAATGACAATAACACTGTTTTGTTTCATCCACTTGATAAAGCCGAATGTCTTGTTGATTATTTTACAGCCATATCAACATCCTCTGATAATATTGATCCTTTGCCTCCTGTTCCTGAGTCTCCTAACATACTTAATAACATTTTATTTCAAGAACAGGATGTGAGGGATCAACTGACTGTACTTAATGATAAGAAACCTGCAGGATCTGATGAAATTATACCGAAAGTTATTAAACTTCTTTCTCCATCACTAATACCTCCCCTTACTATGTTATTTAATAAAACCATGTCATCTGGTTCTATTCCTCTGCCTTGGAAATGGGCTAATATTAATGCTATATATAAAGGTAAAGGTGATAAAAATGATGTCTCAAATTACCGTCCAATTTCTATTACTTCATGTTTCAGTAAAATATTAGAAAAAATCATTTTCAAGCATTTATATAATCACTTACTGGAATTCGAACTATTAACAAAATACCAGTCTGGATTTATTCCTGGTGACTCTACTGTTTATCAATTATTATCCATGTATAATACTATTATACAAAAACTTGATGAAGGACTTGAAATTAGATCAATATTTTGTGATGTAAGCAAGGCATTTGATCGTGTCTGGCATCCTGGCTTATTATTTAAACTTGAAAAATATGGTATTAAAGGAAATCTCCTTAATTGGTTTAAAGATTACTTAACTAATCGTAAACATAGAGTGATAACAGAAGGCTTCTTCTCATCATATAGACAGGTAAGTGCTGGTGTCCCCCAGGGATCAGTCCTCGGTCCGTTTCTATTTCTGATTTATATAAATGATATTACTGAATGTATAACTAATGAGAAACTACTATTTGCCGATGATACATCTCTTTTTAAGGTTATACAGACTACTCCACTCGATGCAGCCACTAGTCTATCCAGTGATCTTGAAAATGTTAATATATGGTCTAAGAAATGGGACATAAATTTTAATCCTACTAAAACGGAATCTTTAACTTTTAGTCGGAAAAGAAATATAATATCTCCTGATATCATCTTTCAAAATGAAACTATAGCAAATGTGTCAACTCATAAACATCTTGGTGTATTTTTTTCTGAAGATGGTAAGTGGCATCACCATATCAACTTTATTTATAATAAAGCGTATAAACGTATAAATTTATTGAAATCTGTAAAATATAAAATGAGTCGTAAAACACTAATCACTATATATATCGCTTATATTAGACCTATACTTGAATATGGTGATATCATTTTTGATAATTGTACTCAGCAGGAGGCAACTTTACTTGAATCTATCCAAATAGAGGCTGCTCGATTAATTACAGGACTGCGTAAAGGAACCTCACACTATAAAATTTATTGTGAACTTGGTTGGGACACCCTTGCTGCAAGACGGAAAAAACACAGACTTATTCTTCTATACAAAATTCTTACAGGAACTGCACCCACTTATTTAACTGAATTAATTGAACCCTTTTTCAACAATATGAACCCATACCTATTAATAAATGAAAGAATCTTTACAATTCCTATGTGCAGAACAAATACTTATGCCAAAAGCTTTATTCCGTCTACACTTAAAGATTACAATGAACTTGCAGTAAGGTTTGACCTGACTAACATCACATCACTATACCAATTTAAAAACTTTTAAGAAGAGCTGTAAGTGACATTATGTTATTAGACACAAGTAGAAACTTTACCTATGTCAACACAGGTAATTGAAAATACAACATCATACTCTGCCAACTTAGAAATTCTTCAAGTAACCTTAATTTTGATCTACACAGAGATCATCTTCTCGAATCACCAACTTGTACCTGTGGTAATGCCCATGAAACAGTACATCATTTTTTTCTCATTTGTAATAAGTATGATGAACCACGTAAAACCCTCAAGGATAAATTATTTGATGTTAATCACAATCACTACACTCTGGATGTACTTCTATCTGGCTGTGGTGATTGTGATGAACAAACCAATGTAAATATATTTGAATGTACTGCCGCGTTTGTCACAGCTACACATAGATTTCCACATATATAATACATTATATATTTCTGATTGATATTATGTTTCTTAAATATGAAAACCATCAGTTATGACAGTGCTTCTACATCATAAACATTGTGTGTCATTATCACCCTTTCTTTTTCCTATGGCCGCCTTTCCCCCTTTTGATCTGATAAGCATATATTTTGTATGTTTTGTATGTTATGTATCATTCATTATAATTATTGTAGTGTTGTTATATGGGATAGAATAATAACTAAGTAAGGACAATCTCATAACGGTGGACAAATTCATTTTGCATCTTTCTGTTTACTCAATTTTGTCATTCACTTAGTAAAAAAAAAAAAAAAAAATTAAAATCTGAAAATAATGTAAAATCCTTGATTTACCTTCTTATTACAAATCGTTACAAAATATTGGTTAGAGTCCACCAATACTTCAAAATCTGCCAAATTCTCTCTTAATTATCTTAACTATGAAAAACAGAATGCAGTATCCATGACTGGCCCCAAAACTTATGGGTGGATGACCAGTGGCTGATAAGCCAATATGGACATTTTTGGTCTGTATCCCATGAGTGGAGGGAATCCTGTCATGGATGCTGGATTCGAGGCTCTAAAAAAAAATATATATATATATATAGGTTTGGAAAACATAGTGAATACACTATTTCACATATTATAACAACTCTTAAATTTTTGTCCTTACTTCCTAACGCATATTTCATATTTAAACATTTTATGTTTCATACTTAAAATAATCAACTTTGAAATTTCAAAATAACAACATACTTTATTTTTCATATATATATATTTATACACCCACTGTTACCTTTAGGAGAGAACTAATATAGGCTATGCATGTTGTTCAATCCTTTTTCTAAATGAAATAAAATTTGTTGAAATGAATCATTTTAAGGCCTCCACTTTCATACTTTTGGATTATAGTATTTCGTTTAATTTTGTCAACAGGAGATTGCCAAATGAAGTTAAAAAATGTTGTGTTCAGCTGCTGATTAAAATTGCTGGTTGGTGTAGGAATTGCAATGAACAGATGATTAAGTTTTGGTATAATTATTGATTTCAATATTACAATACGACCAATAGGGGTTAATATCCTACGTGACCATTGGGTTATACTGTTATTTACATTTTTTAGTACTTTCACATAGTTAAAGCTTATAATCTCTTCTAAGATAACTGAAAAACGAAAACCGAGCAAATCAAATTTTGTTTCCCCCCCATTTTAATTTCCATCTATGATGGTAGACATCTGCGCTGAATTTCTTGCTGCCAATCCAAATAACTTTTGTTTTATCATTATTAACTTTTAGACCTGACATTTTACCAAAACAATCTAAAGTCTTGTTTAACGTCTTAATATCAGCAATTGTCATTTAAGGACTGCATGTGTTTAGTGTGTGCATGCTTGATTGTATGTGTGCTAGAAGCAGGATGTGTTGGTGTACCGATGCCACACTGAAATTCCATGCCGAAGTACTCAGTATTCCACCCGGCCACATTATACTGACAACGGGTTAACCAATTGTTGCCATAATCCTAATTAGGATTTTATAATTCTTTCTACGTTCTACAACTAAATTTGTGTTTGTTTGCTAGTGCTGCTCTTGACAATGCCACACTTTTGGTTTAAGTGTTGAAAATTCGACCAGGTGAGGAAGGACTTGGATACTGTCATCATGATGGAGGTTGTTATAACCTGTTTAACGTTAAGCATTTATGGTTATTGCAACAACTGGATGACCTGTTGTATTATGTGACCGGGCGGAGTACTGTGTAGGGTGTTTTTGTCATGGTATTTCAGTGAGGTAGAACTCTAAAGTTGGCATCAGGTCTGAGCTATATCAAGAAGGTGAATCACCAACATCCCCTGCCTCTAGCCACAACACATACATTACACACGTGGAGGAACGTCCTTAAACGACTTAAGCTGTTATTTTTTCCGTTAAACGTAATGTAAGTAAACCAAATAAAATCGAGACGTAACCCTGACAACGTAACGACTGTTCGTGAATGGCAATCCCCTAGGAACACAGGCGATATCCCTAGTTCAGGGTTTAGCCAGGTATTCTCGCAAAATATTCCAGGGTTCTTGATATAGCATCTTTTCTCCCACAGCTCAACAGGAAAAACTAGTCGTTTGAGTTGTCTGAAACATGTCAGCACGCTGTCTTGAAGCTTTTTCCGAGCTATCCAGATAGTCACAGGGAACTCATACTGGACACTGATGCTAGTTTCACAGAGATAAGTGCAGTATTGGATACCAAAGAATGGACCAAATACCAGCAAAATTAGTATGATACATACATGGAGTTGCAAGCAGGAGTAACCTTGGTGAAGAACTTTGGGGACGACCTTCGTAATTAACACATGTCAGAATCCTCTGGTACTGCTAAGAAAGTTTAAAGAGCCGATGTATGATAGCCAAGGGGATCAGTGTCGTTGAGATATGTGTTATCAATTCAAAATTTCATCGATCCATTCTGTTTTGACGTTTCACCGGCGAGTCGCAACGTGGACACGTTGAATACGCACGTAGGATATAGTGAAATTAACGCGGGACGTGCATGTAATACTGGCCGGGAGCTGTACAGATTGAATGATCCAGGAACATGAAATATTTCAGTGCGAGTGACACTGTAGGTGCCGAGTATAAATACAATGAACTCTAGTGAACTCTAGTAAGTGTGGTGCAAACTGTTAAGCATACCATACTGTATGTTGTGTATGTGAAATTTGTATATGCTTTGTAAAACTACGTTTGTATACATGTATATTATCTATAGTGTGCTATTTATGTGAATTATATTGATGTTCATGGTGCATCATAATGAAATTGTTTGCAAATGTCTTTTAGCGCTGCCTATGTTTGTTTAAGGATGCTGAAGGTCCTGTGGATTTTCTTATTATCTATATTAAGTACACAATTAAAAAATGATTTCACACCTTTGCACATTCTTCCTGCTGTTTTTGGAACTAGGTACTACTACAGGCGGTATGGCATTACGTGGTGATTTTGTGTGTATCTTATCATTTTGGGTATCCATAGGGAATCACTCGGCGAAGGAGCTTACGTTAATACCACTTTAGCATTTTCAATTTTATAAGCAGTTTTTGTTACCCATAAATTGACTTCGGTTCCCTAGTGAGTGTTTAAGAATAGCGTAGTTGAGCACATGTTATGATTTTGTAGCTAGAGTTCTGAGGTTCAGTTTTAAAGGTTTTATTGTGATGACATAGATAAACAGTCGTTTTCTTCATTTCAAAGATACTGGTAAGTTTTACAGGAAAATTATCCCGGAGTATTTTGTTGTCATCTAGTTTGCAAGTAGGGATATTTATATTAATCTGATAAAAGGTTATAACAGTTTCGTACAATTCGTTTTCTCTTCATGTGAAATCTTAGAACACAGTATTTGCATGAGCCGTTTTCAAGAAGGGAGTGTATGACCACACTGTTGCGACTGGTATCAGGCCTCTGACAGAATATATGTATTATCCTGATGGGTCTGTCAAAGTCCTTTTACTGCTTACCTCATGGACTATTGCCGGGAAACTGCAGCATTTTGCTAAACAGTTCGTCAATTAATATTGGTTAAAGATATTATGGTGATAGATTCTAGCGAACTGTGGCCTAATCCAGGTGACTAGGAACAGCTTCCTAAAGGGGTGAATCAGGGATATATTTTTTTCATTTTCTACCATGATGACAAATGTAACCTTTACAATTTTGCTGGTGATAACACTCTTTCTGTAAGCAATGAACCTGTCGACTTCTCCAATTCTCTTGAGAAAACGTTTCAAAACCTGATTGACTGGTTTGGTATTTAGGAGATGCAAGCTAACTCTGACACATTCCAGGCATTTCGTTTAGGCAAGAAATGATGACATTTCATTCCTCTGTTAAATTGTTGTGTTGATATTGATTTATTTGTTTCTCATATTTGCAGAAATCCATCTCTGTATTCCCAACACAATCGGTCGTAACCTCACTGTCGAGTGAAAGATTACTGTTTTGAAAAGCAAATTTTTGTTATATTTTCAAATCTGAACTTCTGTATGGCAATTCGATAACATGACGAAATACAAAGAAACACAGAAGGTGCAACACAGGTCAGATAGGTTAACTGAAAATGATTTACCGGTCCATTGTACTCATTCTTCACGTGAGGCAATGGAACAGAATACCAGTTAGTGTTATTAGGATCTTAAATGGTCTCTCTACACAGTATATTTCAGACACTGAAAATAAATAACTCTAATTATGAGATGAGGTGTGAAAGAAAAAGCGTATCCAACAAGTCAAAATCATAAGGTACATATGTACGGTATAAAATCCTTTTGTTTCGAAGCCGCTGGGATGTCGAATAATTGACTGGATAAAATAGGATAAGCTGAAGGTTTCTGTTGCATTCAAAAGGCTGCTGATCACCTGGGATGGTCGTCACCCCAGCAGGTTGGGTTGAGAAAATAATAACCTGCTGTTACCCACGGCATGTATCGTAAGAGGCGACTATTTTGGGAACCCCTGCATAATTGGGGATTTGCTTTTCTGCCCACTGTTTGGGGACACAAAAATGACAAAAATAAATCTGCTGTACCCATTGCAATATTTGGGAACTTCATACCTCTCTCTTCTACTAACTATCTTTTATTTCCTAGTGCCTTGCTTTGCTTTAATGTTGAGTGTTCGCCCAGATATGGAAAGCAATGGGTTCTGTTACCAGGCCGGGACATTCTAAAGTCCTTCAAAATAGTAGTTGTTATTCCCTGCTTACCGTTCAACATTTAGGTATTGGCAACAACTGGTTCACCCGCTGTCAGTAAAGAGTGACCGGGCGGAATGCTGTGCTGGGTGCCTTCGGCATTGTAATTTTGTGAGATAGCACTATAAAGTCGGCATCAGATCCGCAGTATCACAAGGAAACAAATACAACAACACACTCTGCCTCCAGCACACATACGTACATGCACACACACACTACACAATCGGAGACACGTCTTTAAATGACCTTAGCTGTTAATAGGACGCTAAACAAAACAAAACAAAACCGATATGCAGTTGTGACCTGTCTGTGTGATCATGTCAAAAGCTAAATTCTTATTGCCTTTATATAACCGTGTCTTTTTCACTCTGTGTATTAACATATATTTGTCTTTTAATATATCTAAATTTTAAACTCAATATTCTTTTGTTTTTTATTCATGTTCTTTTTGTTGTTTTGATTATGATATATTAGCGTGTGTTCTTTTATACACGTCTGCTGCATGAGCTTATTCTGGTATGCCCTTTACTTCTGAGTGCTTCCTACTCCTTTTGCTACCTCTGATGCATGAAACCTTTGTAAAATATATATTGTTCGTTTATATTATAAAAAATTGTTGCTAGCGTCGAAAATCTAGCTGAAATATGCTAACGATATTTAGATTTAAACCTGAGAACTATCTTATAAACTTATAATAATCAATTTAGTCGTAGTATTTTTTTATTGTATCTTGTAGCAGGCCATATTGAAAACAGTTTAATCCAAATATGTTACCATAGCTTCATAAAGGTAACATTATTATCATTGTATGTTGGGAAGTATACCTTTGAGACAGAATAGATTTTATTTCTGTCTTTCTTTTTGAAAAAAAATGGCGATTGAAAATTTCAAAGAGCATTTACATTCAGAAGGTTTAAAAAATACAATTACCGGAGCGAAAACGTAAATATTAGTTATATTTCGCAGGAATAACAGTGAAAATTTGGAAGATAGCAATAACATAGATTGTCGTTATATATTGCAGCGATGATAAGCGAAACAACATATGTCGAATCGTTTAAGGATCACTTGCTATTTGCGTGATTTCGCTGTTGTTTTTACCCGTTACGTCTAAGCGAAAACACGATGAGTAGAGTTGGTTGGTTGATTGTACAGTTTAACGTCCTATCAACAGCTATGGTCATTTAAGGAGGTGCTTCCGTGTGTTTGGTGTAGGCGTGCAAGTATGTAACAAACGATGTGTAGGGAGTCAAAATATAACAGCAACATAACAAAATGGTACGTACCAGTTACAACATAGTCAAGCGCTACTTAATGCTTCCTACAATACACGTTTACGATTCCCAGACATTACGATTCATAAAAACTCTAATAAATTATCAAGAAGGCATAGTTAAGTATCAATCAGAAGTTAATGAATCAATTATATAATTGTGCTATGAGGTAAATTGAGTCGGTTTAAAACCTCCGAGATAATTCCGATGCAAACGAAACTGTAAGTCGAACTTACACTTCATCGGTGACACCTGTCACGTGAATCTTTGTCGAATCAAGGTAATATCACAAGTAAGAAAAACATAGTAGTGACGCCATCATTTAAAAAATACGTAAGTGACAATAATCAATAGTATATTTTTTTCATCAGGTTACCATTTTAATGTATTTTAATAATAAATACTGTTTTCGACCCTACCAGGATTATTCCTCTTTCCTCATCATCGCTTGATTACCTAATAATTTACAATTCCTTTTTGTGTGTGTGTGTACCATCATTGTTGTATTGGCCACTGTCAAATCAACACTTGTCTTGATTTCAAAACTTCTATCTATATTTTCATATGAGAAGACTGATGCATTCGTACTCATAACTCATATCTGCTATAGATCTTTATATATCCCAAACAAAGTAAATATTAAACCCAATGACAAAATAAAGACGAATAATGAAATCAGTCTTCAAATAACTTTTAGACATTCTGGACTAAAAATAGAATGTTTATAAACGTATTATGAGAAGTTCTTTTTAAACGATTATAAATGTAGTTTTCTTAATTCGAGAGCTTAAAGAAAATGCTTAGCAAAACCGCAATCCGCACTTCAGGACAAATTCATTCCGATCGGAAATCGGTGTAGTGTTGCTAAATAAATTATGAAACTTAACAAGAGGCCCATAGGGCCTGTATCGCTCACCTGAATGTGTTTAAAATAATTGGTATGAAGTAAAGATATAGCACTCAATGGTAGGTGCTGTAAGTACATATGAATTTTCAGAAAGATCCATCCAGTACTTGAGATATAGCGAGAACAAACTTCAAACAGAGCCCCACCCCTATGCCCCTAGGGGGGGTGGGGGGGGGGGGGCCAAACCCACTGTTTATACAAAATTAAATCCCCTTGGCCCAAGGATGCTCAAGACTAAATAAGGATAAAATCCCTTAATCCCGATGTTCGAAGAAGGATTTTAAAGGTTATACCGCTATTTCTCCTATTGGGCCCAGCCCTTCTGCCCCCTAGGAGACCACACCAACTGCTTATCAAAAATTGAATCCCTTTTGCTCAAGGATGCTCCAGACTAAATTAGGATAAAATCCCTTAATCCCTATGGTAGAAGAAGGATTTTAAAGGCTTTACCTTTAATTCCCCTATTAGGCCCCGCTTCGCAGCTTCCATGGGGTTTAGACACACCGTTTATACAGAATTTGTTCCCCTTCACCAAAGGATGCTTCATAGCAAATTTTGACAACATCCTGTCATTCGTACAGAATAAGAAGGTTTTTGAAGAATTTGCTATGTTTTCCCTAATGACCCCGCCAATCTGCCCCCAGGAGGGCCACACTCATTGTTTATACAAAATTGAGTCCCTTTTGCCCAAGATTCTCCAGACCATATTGGGAAGAAATCCCTTCATCACTATGTTAGAAGAAGGATTTTAAAGATTTACCTCTATTTCCCCTATTGGACCCCATCCTTATGCCCCCTTGGAGACCACACCCACTGCTTATACAAAATTGAGTCCTCTTGGCCACAGGATCCTCCAGACCAAATTAGGATAAAATCCCTTAATCCCGATGATCGAAGAAGGATTTTAAAAGTTTTACCTCTATTTCCTCTATCGGGCCCGCCCCTCAGGTCCAAGGGGGGGGGGGGGCACACCCACCATTTATACAAAAAATTGTTCCCCTTTACCCAAGGATACTCCACACAAAATATGGACCAAATCCTTTCATTCCGACAGAAGAGGAAGGATTTTAAAGACTAATTTGCTATGTTTCCCCTATTGGGCCCCGTCCCTCAGCCCCAAGGGGGGCCACACCCACCATTTATACAAAATTGGTTCCCCTTCACACAAGAATGCTTCAGATCAAATATGGACCAAATCCTTTTATTCCTACAGAATGAGAAGAATTTTAAAGAATTTTATTTTGTTTCTCCTATTGGGCCCCACCCCTCAGGCCCCTGCGGGGCCATACCCACGGTTTATACAAAATTGGTTCCCCTTCACCCAAGGATGATTCAGACTTAATATGGAACAAATCCTTTCATACCTACAGAAGAAGAAGGATTCTGAACAATTTGCTATATTTCCCCTATTGGGCCACGCCCCTCAGCCCCCAGGTGGGCCACACCCACCATTTATACGCATTTGTTCCCCTTCCCCAAAAGATGCTTCTCACCAAATTTGGTCAAAATCTACAGGGCCGTTCAGGACAAGTAGCGTTTTAAAGGAAAAGTTGACGGACGGACGGACGACGGACGCTGCACCATGGCATAAGCTCACTTGCCCTTCGGGCAGGTGAGCTAAAATTTAAGAATAATAGTGACTCTCCTGTTGGTATCAATTGCGATTTTAAATGCATACAACTGACAAAGTTAAATGTTTAGACGTGATTCATTGACAAGTTCAGTTTACCAAATACTACCAGTAACCAACCCACATGTACTGATATACACCCTATTAAAACAGGAGTCTAGCTGCCACTTGTGAGATCTCTCAGTCTTATATTTAATCCTATTTTTTCTACAAGATTGCTCCCTTGTGTATCGATGTACATTGACAGAGGTATTGGAGTGACCAAATCTGTATCTGCAACTGCTATTGTTTGGTAAAACTGTTGAAAAACAAGCTGTATACACGTGTTTAAGTATCTCTAGACATATAATTGTCAGGTTTTTAATCTTGAGATATAAGGACTACCGATTATAAATGATAAAATAGTTGATCAATAAGACAAATGTAAAGAAGCCAATTTGTTTTGTTCTGTGACATCAACAAAGCATTTGGAAGAATATCGCACGGGGATCATATATATAAATTTTTATTATGTAAAATTGTTTCCAGACAACTCATCTCAATAATGATGGTCTAATTGATGGAAAAAGACAGTAAGTTGCTGACAATTTTAGTGATGATCTTAGAAAACATCTTTTCTATAAGGGCAAATAGATAGGGATTTATTCTTCATCCGGCCTAAACAAGATCTCTCATCTTCTCTAGGCAGAATGATTCTGAGACATTGTAACCTAAGTTATTCCTCAATATATTTGCTGTTAATGACGACGGTGATCAGAAACGTCGAGGTTAGTTTTCAAAAACAATGCAAATTGCTCTAACCATACAAATGTGTCTTTTCAAAAACAATGTCTATTAGAAGACTTCGACATTTGTTTCCAGACATTATGTGTAGAACATTTAAATATCTAGATTATAGATGTACTACATTTAAATTTCTAGAGATTATATGTACTACATTTAAATCCCTAGATATTATATGTTCTGCATTTAAATCTCTAGATATTTTATGTTCTGCATTTAAATCCCTAGATATTATATGCTCTACATTTAAATCTCTAGAGATTAAATGAACTTCATTTAAACAATTAATTTAAGATTATGTTATTGTAGTGACAATATGTACCTATGGAGAGTTCAATCGTCTTGTAAAAGAATAAGTCTGCATAAAGATATTTTTGATATTTTTAATAGGAGTTGTACTAATCATGTGAACAAATCATTTCAGGCATATGGCACCAATTACCCTGACAATGATCATTTAAGACACATTAGACTAGTGTATGTACCCATAGCAAAATCCCACTGGAGCTTAAACAGGATGTTTACTCGCCTGGTGCTGATGCTCAATCCCTACTGTACTATTGTTTTTAACTATTCTGGTGTCATAGCAATAATAATTACATTTTACCCTGTGTCAGTTAAGAAATCATGCTGGTAATTAGAACTAAGTAACTCCCACTTAAAATTGTATTTTGAAACGGAATGTATTGTTTAGCAGTTTCAGATAACAAAAATCGGGAAGGGGTAATAAAACGCTAAAACTACAATCAGCTGCCATAATTGAGAGACGCTATCAGATGGTTTTTGTCTCGAGAGATACACACCTTGTCAAGAATTGTACTAAGTATTTTTTTCACCTCGAATGGTACCGGTGGCCAAACTGTCTAAGTCTGGCTCATGCACTACTCGATTTATGAAACCGTGCTTTCTTGCAAATGGCTTAATTCAGATGATACGGTCAAAAAGTCAAGTGTTTACATAGAAACCAGCATCCAGCTTTAACTTTTCCCGAGATTCATCCATATTCATTGACTAACCTTAACTTTTACCAATGTATCCACTGCCAAATAAATTTAGATTAAGAACAGAATCTGAGTTTGAGTATGAGAATGGTTTCATAAATAAGGACCTTTGTATTGTCCTTTTGTGTTGACGGTGTGGTTTACTGATGATTTAAGACGACATGGAAAAACTCCATTATTATTTATATCACATGCATAACGATAAAAATATGTTGTCTTTTCCTGTTTATTTCTCTTCGACGTAAAATGAAATTACACATAAGACTCAGTGTATGGTCGACGAGTGGGTGATGTTATATCTTCCCCAAGTTCTTATCTCTGCATACAGTTGGTCTCCTGGACAGTCCGTGTTTCCTACGTCACGGTGGCCAAACAAACTGTAACCACTTTGGATATGACCTTTGCTGACCCCACACTGCGCGAGAGCCTTGGCGGCGTTAAGGGCGCTTGCTGGTGGCAGTGAGTTCATGAAGTTCCCCATAAAGGAGACGGCGTAAGCCAGTGAGTTGTAGTGCAACGTATGAGCGCCGACCACGCCCCAACCTCTTCCTTCATACACACGTCCATCTTGACCAATCAGGAAGCTGTAGCCGATGTCGCTGTAGCCTGTGTAGACGGAAGGGAGTATGGGAATCAACAAGTATGTACCGGAAACGAAATATTACCAAAAATGTTTAAACTGGCAAAAATATTCACAATTCATTTTGTGTTCAGCATCGTATTCCACTTAAGACTCACCTATGTCGGATATTAGTATTTTTGCGTCCATAATAAACGAGGAAATTGTGGTTACTTGTAACCTGTAAGTGATATGTTTACTCCCGGAAGCCAAAGAAATCTACGGAAATCCATAAAAATCCACTCTCAAACACTGAGGGGGATTGCGTTAATCAAGCCATATATATTTTCCGTGTGGTTGAGGGATGCATTTTCAAAACGAGATCTGATTTGGCTGGTCTCTTCGATCAAAATATTATTAGAGAGATAATGTTGACTGGAGAGTTCAGTGGTTAAACCGGACAGCATTGCTTTGCTCGGGTTTGGTAAGTGCCCATTTCATCATAAACCCTGTCAATGATGTTATAGACTGCAGTCACACATTTCAAAATACTCTAACATAAAATCAGGACTTGTTGTCAAAACATCGGTCAACTCAATTCTGTATAATAATTAAACGTTTAAATCAATACAGTATATTTTGGTTGGCGTATGATACATAGTTTAATTTTCGTATTTACAGTACAACATTATAAAGACATTAACATGAGCAAACCAGATCGTTTTAAATTGTTAACGGCTCAGAGCATTAGAGGAGCCGAGTGAACACAGTAATTAATCCATATCTATACCAAGACGCTTTCAAGAGGTGTCATGATACAAAAGCCTTAAAGAAGGGAAAACTAAAAGCATATGATTCAACAACGTCTTATGGGATTCGGTAGTGTTCAATTATATTCTATCATGTTTAATGGTATTTTGCAATAATTAATGGGATTAACCACTGTTTCATGGTATTCTGTAATGTTTAACAGCATATATTCAGTAATGTTTAATGGTATTCTGTGATATTCTTTGAGATTAGTAATGATTTGATGAATTCAGCGATGTTTATTGGATTCAGTCACGATTTTTAAAAATCGGTAATGCTTTTTAGGATTCAGCAATATTTGATGTGAATCGCCATAGTTTGATGGAATTCGTTAATGTTTTGAAAGAATCAGTAACGTTAATTTTTTTTGCAATGTACGTTTTTTAAGCAAACTGTGTAATTCTTTTGATATATCTGTATTACTTTGAAAATATTTGTACGAGGCAGTTTTGCTGGTTTAGTTGATTGAATTCAGGTCTGTACTATTACATATCCTATTAAGACTCTTAACATAACATAAGTCCTACAATAGATGAAGGAAGGAAAACGTGGACAATCACACTTTCCGTGAAAACAACACGAGTTGCTGTTGTGACAGAAATGCTAGCCTAATTGTTCGTGTTCACTACAAAAAGACAATCAGTTCTCCATTTTGTATTATTGCGCTTAACAATGGGGCCGTGTGCAGCCCCTTCTTTGAGTTCATGTGGTAGTTTTGCGATATGCACCTTTAAAATACATTTGAGTTTTGCGGTAAGCACCGTATGAGATTAGGTAGTAGTTTGGTTGTAGTCACCTCCGGAGATCATACGATCAATGTGCAATACTCACCTCCGGAGCTTGATTCTGGTGTGGTACTTACCACTGCTTTTCATGTTGAAAATGTGGAACACTTACCTCTGGAGTTCATGTGGTAGTTCTGAACACCTTTGAGTACGCTAGCACACTCAGCCTCGTTATGACACGTTCGACCTTCCGTATGGTGTACAAAGAACAAGTGTACGGGATGATTTAATGTAGTCACGTGGGTTGGCCTTGTCGCACCCCAAGTATCACGGGAAATAACTTTTATGTTATCGCAAATCGATTGATCAGTTCCTCCTACAACACACGTAATAATTTATAGTGTAACTTAACTAAAACTGGCAAAATAAAATGCCAATTTGAATAAAATGTTGACAAATATAAAATATTGACAGTACCTATGTGATGCGATGTGCAGCAACGATTAGTAGCATCTCCACTGCACTTCCCTGTGACGTAAGATCCGGTACAGTACAGATGATCATCCTGACATTTGCCTCCAATATCGGAACATTGACCTGAATGGGCAATCAGAAATATGACATCAACCTTTGCTGGTTCGGGGAATAGACATGGTGTATACAGCTTGATGTATGTTTGCTGCTATCACAAGAACGTATTTCTATTAATAAACAAAAGTCATCTAGCGAATTTTTTGGCACAAACTGTACTTACCGTGTGGGAATATAAGACGATTTGGGTTTCTACAAGTTCTTCTTAAATGTCATTTGCAAGGCTTAGCGATCCACATATGGTTCTTTAGGGACTACCGGAAGGTTCAGTCAGAGTTCTATTTTGTTGGGTTATAGGAATGTTCAAGGTCTTATATTTCCTACTTATCCTTATATTTCAATCGCTGATAGATATTGACAAGAACAAATGACGCGACTAAATGGGATAAGTTATTTGATCGATTTGACAAAATCGATGGGAACAGAATTTCTCTAAAACAAAACATAAAAGGTTTAGAGAAATAGAATACAGGTTCTGAAAATAAGCAATTCTGATATTAATTGGATAGCTATTTGATTGCAATCTCTAATACATAATCAGCATTAGAACAGACTGTTATCTGCTGGTGACAACTTGAGACACGTGCAGTTTGTGATCAATACCTGATGACGCAGACGGCAAACAACATCTTCTGGATGCAGATCCCGAACACAAATTGCTGACGTAGTTACCGGAACAGGAAGTGCTCTCATCCTGACAATGTCCTCCGTGATTCATACATGCCGTGTCGGAACCTATGTGTTCACAAATGATAATACTAGTATCTTTACGATAAAGGTTAATTAGGTCAGAAGGTTTTGTATACATCTTCATATGTAGAAATGCGATGCAATCAATCAATAAAGAAACAAATAATGGGATTCACAAGCTTCTTATATCAGTTTTACATTGATATCAACGTTTTACTTACTACACAAACAATGTACGTATTAAACGTGTCGCTACGTTGCAAGACCGACTGGTCCCTTTGTCAAGCTATGAGTGAGTGAGAGATTTGTATATATTTTTTTACCTGTACAACGATTTGATGAACTTGTATATTGTTCATGTCACTCGACCCGAGACGTTTCGCCTATCGATAGGGAGCGTATACACACTGCATCAGATAGGTACCGGGTAGGGTATACACCTCCCCTGTTATGTCAGTATAAGATCAAACAGATGACTCAGCTGGTGACCCCCTCGTCTCGGTTCATGTTCTGTGGTTTCCTGATTTTGATTGCTTCTTTGATTTGTCTCGTTTTCGTGTGTTGTTCCTTTCAACTATCTTGGCATTGTCCTAATCGACGAAGTGATTTTGTGTGTTAGAGTGATCTGTTAATGCCGATTTATTGTACTGGGTGGCGGATGTTTTGCGTGTGGATCTGGTGAATATGATGTTGCTCATTTTCTCTACGTCCTTTTTGATTTTTTGATGTTACCTTTCTTCCCAGTTTCACCTATATATGACTGCTAACAATTTTTGCATGGAATTTGATATATAACTCCTGTTTTGTCTTAAGTCTTTGGGGTGCACCAGTAACTGTCTGAGGGTTGTCAGTGGTCTCATCGGTGTGCTGAAATGGCAAATGTCTCAGATGTCCCCTTCACGTAGGGTATAGTGACCCATCCTTTGCTTTTGGTTTTGCTCTCATTACTTTTTTCTGTGTCGTTGTACTATTTTCTGTCTTTTATTTTACAGCTCTTTTTACCTTGTTAATTGGGTGTAGCCACAACGGTTGAGTGCGTCTTTTATGTGCTGTTCTTCCCTGTGTCGATCGTCCTGCTTTGTTATGATGTTGTGGCCTCTGTCGAGAAGTGAACATACGACTCCAAGATTTTGGTGTAGTGGATGGTGGGAATTGAAGGACAAATATTGATCAGTGTGTGTCGGTTTGCGGTACACTTAAAGTTTGATCGTGCCGTTTTTTGCGGACAATGAGCAATTGGTATGGTTCCGTCTTTTTCCTCCTCGTGGGTAAATTTAATGGAATTTGTTTTGTCCACTTGGTCCATGTGGTCTGTTAGGTCCTGCACTGCTCCCTTTTTGACTATTTCTATACATCGTTTCCAAAGTTTGGGGCCGCATTCTATGAGTGCCGATCTAATGTTGGTCTGCTCTAGGTGTTCCATGAACAGATTCGCGACTATGGGTGACACAGGACTTCCAATAACAGTTGCGACACGTTTAATACGTACATCGTTTGTGTAGAAAGTAAAACTTTGATATCACATATTTCCAAACTGATGAATCTTATTGAAATATCTAAATTATTGTCCGCCGTCGTATATGTTAGACGTTGCTCAAACTGTTAAATGGTTTCCGAAAGCATTCGTGGAGTTGCCATATGATAATAATGTCTCTACAAAGGCGTCTATTACGGGCTTTGAGATATTGGTCCAACATTTTCATTCGCAGCGAAATCTTATGTCTTAAGTTCAGTTTTACAAGTTCAAAGAAAATAAGTTGATGTATCGTAAAACAAAGGTGTAAAATTAAAATGATCAAAAGAAAGCAAGATAAATTTATTCTTGGTCCACTTTCACTTTATGAATAAGATCTTGTGTTACTTTATATCATATACTCCCGTATCACTTTATCAGTGGTGTAACTTGATCTAACTAAACTCTGCTGTCACTTTATCACATAATTTCAGTGTTACTTTATAACGTACCTCCCTTTTCTTCATCAGGTAAATCCGCTGTACTTTATAACATAACTCCTATTCTACTTTATAACTTTATGCTCGTCTTACCAAATCACATTACTCGGGAAATGTACGTCACTTTATCTCTTAATGTTTGTCTTTCTCTGTCACTTAACACCAAGATAAGTCGTTACTTTATCACTCAACTTCCGTGGGTTTTTTTTCATATAATCGGTGTAAAGCATCGAATTAGCCCTTACAAAATTGTATCCGGTGTGATTTATATAACCTACTAGGTTTGACATTTGAGTTACGGCGATCCCAATTTCTCCCTGAAGATGAAGCCGCTAAAAAGCGGGATATCAGTCTTCCCTTTTATTATGAAGCATGTCACCTGATTCCTGTTTTACTTTTTTATCGTATTTGACTTCTGAGTGCGTTCATTATGTTCTGATGCTGTAGTTGGATTTGCTAGTATTATATTAACAAGGTGTTAAGTTGTAAATACAGTACCTCGGTTAGTTACATATTTGGACCCCGATAACATCAAATAAGGTAACGACAATTTTACGCGGAACTCGAATCTAATATTTAGCGGCATTGCTCAAAAGCACATCATAGAAGGTGGTAGCTTCTCGTAGGACGTGAAATTAGTGCGTCATACACCGCTTTACCAAGATGTATAAGTCTAAGGAATAATGGATGTAAAAGTTGTAGCAAGAATTTTAAGTTCCAGACAAACATCGATACTAACAGTTAACAAGAGGCCATACCTCTCAGTGAGGAACGAGACCAAAGTTTGGTGTGCGATACTCTATCATTCTCAGATACAATGCATACAGTAGGCATACGAATTTTGGTGAACATGCTCTGAACAATCTTTGATATTTAAAAGGTACAACGAGCCATAACTCTGTATTGATTGAGGCACGTGACCCTATTATTTGTACGTCATACTCTAAACTCCTCAGATCCATTGCCATACAAAGTTGTGTGCACAAGTTCTGTGCAATTTGACATCACAAAGGTATAACGAGCAATAACTCTGTTTATACTGAGGAACTAGGCCACATTGTTCAATGTTCAAGATACATAGCTGTTATCTAATTTTCTGATTAATTTATAACAAAAGTGAAAAAATTCAAGCTGTGAAAGTTAAAGCGCAAATATATTGCTGTCACCAAACCGGCCAATCAACTAGCTAACAAATCTATTGCTGTCGCCAAACCGGCCAACCAACTAGCTAACAAATATATTGCTGTCACCAAACCAACCAACCAACTAGCTAACAAATATATTGCTGTCGCCAAACCGGCCAACCAACTAGCTAACAAATCTATTGCTGTCGCCAAACCGGCCAACCAACTAGCTAACAAATCTATTGCTGTCACCAAACCAGCCAACCAATAAGCTTACAAATCTATTGCTGTCGCCAAACCGGCCAGCCAACTAGCTAACAAATATATTGCTGTCGTCAAAGCGACCAGCCAACTAGCTAACAAATATATTGCTGTCGCCAAACCGGCCAACCAACTAGCTAACAAATCTATTGCTGTCACCAAACCGGCCAACCAACTAGCTAACAAATCTATTGCTGTAGTCAAACTGCCAAACAACTAGCTAACAAATATATTGCTGTCGCCAAACCGGCCAACCAACTAGCTAACAAATCTATTGCTGTCGCCAAACCGGCCAACCACCTAGCTAACAAATCTATTGCTGTCACCAAAACGGCCAACCAAGTAGCCAACAAATATATTGCGGTCGCCAAACCGGCCAACCAACTAGCTAACAAATCTATTGCTGACACCAAACCGGCCAACCAACTAGCTAACAAATCTATTGCTGTAGCCAAACCGCCAAACAACTAGATAACAAATCTATTGCTGTCCCCAAACCGGCCAACCAACTAGCTAACAAATCTATTGCTGTCCCCAAACCGGCCAACCAACTAGCTAACAAATCTATTGCTGTAGTCAAACCGCCAAACAACTAGATAACAAATCTATTGCTGTCACCAAACCGGCCAACCAACTAGCTAACAAATATATTGCTGTCGCCAACCCGGCCAATCAACTAGCAATCAAATTTATTGCTGTGGCCAAAGCGGCCAGCCAACTAGCAAACAAATATATTGCTGTCGCCAAACCGGCCAACCAAGTAGCCAACAAATCTATTGCTGTCGCCAAACCGGCCAGTCAACTAGCTAACAAATCTATTGCTGTCGCCAAGCCGGCCAGCCAACTAGCTAACAAATATATTGCTGTGGCCAAACCGGCCAACCAACTAGCTAACAATTATATTGCTGTCGCCAAAGCGGCCAGCCAACTAGCTAACAAATATATTGCTGTGGCCAAACCGGCCAACCAACTAGCTAACAATTCTATTGCTGTCGCCAGACCGGCCAGCCAACTAGCTAATAAATATATTGCTGTCGCCAAAGCGGCCAGCCAACTAGCTAACAAATATATTGCTGTGGCCAAACCGGCCAACCAACTAGCTAACAATTATATTGCTGTCGCCAAAGCGGCCAGCCAACTAGCTAACAAATATATTGCTGTCGCCAAACCGGCCAATCAACTAGCAATCAAATCTATTGCTGTGGCCAAAGCGGCCAGCCAACTAGCAATCAAATATATTGCTGTCGCCAAACCGGCCAGCCAACTAGCTAACAAATCTATTGCTGTCGGCAAACCGGCCAGCCAACTAGCTAACAAATATATTGCTGTCGCCAAAACGGCCAGCCAACTAGCTAACAAAGAGTTGCAACAGCCATTGTAAAGGGTAAATGTCGAGAAATGAAATTGATTTCTATTCTTTATCTACAAAAGAATATAAGCATGTCTGTAGATATTGACTAACTTTACGGACTCTAATATGAAGCAGTTTACATACAACTGCCACGAAAGCACAGAAACAAGGACCATGTGATTTAGGCATCTTCTTGGACTAATTGGATTGTTTACTCTCAAGAATATCATTGACATGTTTTATGTAGAACCCGTGTCTTAGCTTGAAAGAACACAATTTGTCTATGTGGCTATTTCAGATTTAAATAGATTTTACTTACCGACCACAATATGGAGACTTGCCACCGCTATCAATATAAGGAGCGACATGATGCACACGTTTGTGAAAGTTTAACTCCTGGCGATAAGGTTCATGTCACACCAGGAAACTTACGGAGGCCCTGTCAGATCAAACACTGCGGTAGAATACAAACCAATGCAAATTTCGATTATTGTTATTATGACAACATGACGAAAAAGTGTTGGCTTACTACTGCATGAAAGCTGTTCTAAAAGCATGACGTATTCGATTTTCCAAAAGTGAATTTTCTTTTCATTGATAACCATATCCCTGCTTTTTTCACCGACGACATTCGATGATGACAGTTGATGTCATTTTTTCAAATATCTCAGCCATTGTTTTCTTTTTGTGTGGGATGTTTAGGTGTCTCCTGTGCTGTCACAGAAGTTTCAAATGCGTGTTTGTTTCTTCTTATTCACTAATCATAATTTGCTTTCTATGAGTTCTTCAGAATATTTGTATGTAAACATATAAATAAATGAATTTTTATTTTGACATTTTTTGAGGGGTAAAATATACAATCGAAGAAGCAATAATTGCGAAAAAAATGCACCAAACCCTTTATTTGACTTGGAGTAATTATGCATTATACACAAACGTTTCATAAACATTAAGTTTTTTTCGGTTTAAAATTATTATTGTTAATACTGGTTGGGGGGG